>NC_056742.1:214737006-214919506 GCF_019279795.1 Protopterus annectens | reverse complement strand
TTGGCCACACATACTAATGTCAATCGTTGCCTGCAACTTATACCCATAGAAAGGTCATAGGAAATACACCACACACAGGTTTGAAGAAATGTGAATCCTTTAATTGTGTCCTATAACTGTTCTATATGCCATGTCATATAGCTGTTTAGATACTGACAACCATATAAACAGAGTACTGCAACCGTGAAACAGTTACACTAATACAGTAGTCTAGAAAGGTTCACAACTGTTGCTGTCCAGGCCAAGCCCTTCAAAATGTACAATAGTGAAGATAGACTGGGACACAGGATACCACACAATCAACAGTATGTACTGCAAGTGTGTAATTCAGCAGCCTCTATCAAAACTCTGTACAAACTCCGTAGGAGGTAAAGACGTTATTGATCAAATGGGTTGTAACCGGTATATAACAAGGCATAACAAACAGAACAGTCTTTATGGCAGAAGGCATTAGGCTTACAGTACCCCAATTTATGTAAGTAATGTCAATACAGGTGAAGTACAGAGTACTGTACATCCAGATACCTTATTGCAGCTCACCCCTGATACCCCACATTTTGTAACAGCCTAAGTCATTTATGGTGCACCCCACCTAGACTCAATAATACAGGCCCATATACCACTGTTGCATAAACTGGCCTCTGCAGTGCATAAGGGCACACGTGTTGTGTAGATGATGCCCACGCATATATGGCCCCAGCCCCACTGTATGTGTGGGGGATACAACAGCAGTGGACTAATGACAGCAATGGCAGTGTGATATACTCACAGCCCAGTACAGAACAACCCCCAACAGCATGACATGTGCAAAGCTTGGTATGTAGATGAAGGACAGAGGCTGGCACACAGGCACATATGTGGAACACTGTTGCTATACACTAAGCTAGGTGCTGGTGTTACAGGATAGTCTGCAGCATATCCTTAGTCAGGGAATTGAGGTTAGAAATAGAAATGGATGTAGCAATGTACTGATAGCATGCAACATTCACACTGCCAGTGTAATATCTGACACAGGACCTGTGTGGTGGATGGACTGCACATGACAGGCATACCTCTGTCAGCAAGAGGATAGGCCCACAGTAGTGAGCTATGCAGACAGACTGCTTTCCAAGGTACACTAGTATGTACACACACACCCTGTAACACCAATACTATGCAAAGCATAACACAACTCTACTCACAGTCTGTCTGTATTTCCTGATCCTCCTACAAATATGTAGCCACTTTGACTGTGCAGGTTACCTGTAAGAGTTATTGCTACCTGCTGTCTGTATCACGGATGCCCACACACAGGAAGGATGTCCATCACACAGGAAATGTAAAGAAACCACACCCACATGCTGTAGGGATTTATAGTGGGTGTTTGCCATGACAGTGATAATTGGAAGTAGTACACATGCAATTATATATATATTTATATATATATATATATATATATATATATATATATATATATATATATATATATGGACAACTATATGTACATATATCTCCACCATATGTCCTGGACATGGAGTGTAGCCCCTATAGTCCCAAAGTCATAGTGCAGGGTATGTCAGGTATGTGTAGCAGGTATATTACTAGACTGTTGCTACTGTCATTGGGATTTTCTTCACAGATATGGTGTGTGTGGAAGGTGACATCTGCTTATAACATGCGTGACATTGGCTACTGACAGACATCATAAGGAAATCATTGTAAAGTACCGCCGCTTGCATGTAATGCCTCTGTGGAGTGCAGCAGAGATATTGGCCATTATATGTGGAACTTTGGACACACCCTGTACAGCCCAGAGGTATATTCATAATCCCTTAGTGCACAATATGTGTACCAGGCATGACAATATGACTGTAGGTAGCCATGTAAATGGGTATAACACATAACAACTAGTATACATTTGACACCATAGATGTGGATTCACACACTCCTGTCTGGCCTGACACATAATGACTGCTGGTACAGGGGTGCCATGCACACATACTACCCACTACATACTGACGCTGCATCTGTACAGCATACCACTGCTCTGTCTGACATACGTGAATTTTAAAGGAGGCACAGCAGCAGTACATCTGGCAAGTATCTGCACATGACATCCCACGGGTTAAGTACACTAAGCTGCTAGGCATGTAACAATGCACTGAGCAGGCTACAGGCAGACTGGCTCAACACTGGCCTACATCTCGTATATATGTCATAAAATATAACCCCTACTGTACATGACATGTGTAGCAATCTGATATATCACTGGCTTGTTATCAGATATGATGACACTCTTTATGGTGTACAGCACATATGCACCACTTCATGCATGCCATATGTACAAAGGTTGACAGAGGTGTGGCTGACAGCATATACACAGGGCCAGTATAGACATGTTGCTGTGATAACCTTATATATGTTCCATTGTAATGGGGTTGGTTGCAACATATGTCCTGTGAGTGATATGAAGTCAGTAACTGTCATGGCCTTCACCATCTACAAACTGCAATCCTCACACTACCTTCTGCATTCCGCAGATAGATGCACTGTGGCTAACACATGAAACCAAAGGCACAACACTGCCCAGTCTGCAGATGACCCTGCAGAAAGGGATTCCCCATATACATGGAACTGGCATGGCAGGTATTGCGACATTTACGACAGGCATATCCAGACAAACACTGTTAAACCAACATTACTCCAAATGCAGTATAGCAGCACTTACAGTCTATAATCAGGTCAGGCACATCCCCCTCCTGTTTGTTGCCCTCTTTCCACAGTGTATGGTAAATCCCCAATCCATCTGAGATGCTGTTTGCCAAAGAACAGATCTAGTTCCTGCTCACAGTGACTGAAAAAGGCCAACACCACCATGATGTTCCTAGGTATTGGAGAGTGTTTCCATACAATTGGCTATGGGAATGTTAATACTGCCATTCCACATGCAATCAGCTAGAAGAGGGCTGCAATTCATGCAGAGGCCATCAGCTGATCATGAGCATCACTTAAAATACACATGCTGCTGCCTAAGCAAGGCAGGTGTGGGTCTCTATATCCACCAGAGAGGGGAGTGGGGGAGGCAGACAGAGGCAAATACATGTCAGGGAGGGGTGGGAGAGTAAAATTGAAGCATGTTTGTCACACAACTACTAGCACAGGGTATAAAACCCCCGACAACTATGTAGTGCTATCACAGTTTGATGCAGTTATTGGATGCACCAGACTGGTTACCTGATGTGGCCCACTCAGACCATATATGTGATGGTGAGTGACATCTGCAACAGGGATACAATAGATATATGGTAGGTGATGTACACGTGCCTGTCTGAATGAACAGGTGCCAGCATCCGAAGTACAAGCAAACACAGGAGGGTTATGGCTGACAAAGTTTGCAGATGACTGCAAACTGGGCGCCATAGTAGAAAACACATCTGACACAGATATCCTTCAGAAGGGTCTCACAGAAATGGATAACTGGTGCCAGAGCCATGGCCTAAAGTTAAATGCCAAAAAATGCATAGTCATACCCTTCGGGAAAAACAAGGTTACCCCTAGCTACCAAATAGGTGGCAATCCACTGAGCACAGAAGAAGTTATCAGGGACCTGGGGACCCAGGTTGATAGTAGTCTGTCATTCGACACCCATGTAGCTAAAGTAGTTAGGAAGACCTTCTACATTGCCCACCTTATCATGAAGGGATTCTCATCTAGATCAAGGGAGGTCATAGTCTCCCTATACTCATCACTCATCAGACCAATGATTGAGTACAATGCCCCATTCGAATGTATCTGACCCGACACTTGCAGCAGCTGGAGAGGCCACAAAAGTTCCTCACCAAAAGGATAAAGGGTCTCAAACATCTGTCCTATGCTGCCCGACTGAAAGAACTCCAGCTCTATTCAGTCGCCACTGCTCAGAGGTGACCTTTGCCTAACATACAAGGCCATGTCAAACCCAGATTTGATGAAGATGCTTCACCTCAAAAAATCTAGATCCGTCAGAGCCACAAGGGCGGGAGACTTAAACCTCGACACGGCTATTAATAGGACGTGCTGGAGGGATAGATTCATCACCCAAAGACTCCCTATGCTGTGGAATAAAATCCCGGTATATGTGAGGCAGAGCACCTCGCTGGCCTTGTTCAAGAGAAATCTTGACCAATGGATGGGAGATCACAGATATACCCCAGGGATTACCTCAGTGTCACTGCTCGACAGAGGCACAGCAAAATAATGGGTATAGTTCCCCATACTAAAGGGGTGGCGTAAGCCACAAAACTATGGGCTAGGCTTGTAAATGCCCTCGGGCAGATAGCCTAGTATGAACCTATGAACCTATAATCAGTGCAGGCACACTCACACAGGGACTCATCCCCATTGACACACTTGGCAGGGCCAGGAGTGCAACTCATTACTAGTGGGATTGCCACAACACATCAATGTGCAGGTATCACATGCACCACACGGGTCATACGGAGGCCATATGGGCAAAGAGGATGAAGCAGTGTCAGACATCAGACAGCATGCTTCAGTATGCCCTGGGGGTTTGTAGTGAGTGTGGATGTGGACATATGCACCATACAACACACAGACACAAGCACACAGGGTGCCAGTTCTGACATGCATGGGTGCATGTCTGCATGGGTGTGTGGTGGTCAACTGTGCTAGCAGGCTGTACAAGGGTAGGCGATGGGTATACCTTGGCATCAGTCCACGTGACAATGGTCTGCATTGTGGCTCAGGCCTGTAGTGTCTGCATTTGCCCCCACAGGTGGGTATTGCATCCCCCATCCAGTCACCTGGGTGACTATTTTGTGTGGCCAATGCTGTACATCACATGCAGGGTCTATACTAGAACACCAAACTTTCAAAATTTCGAGTGTTCTAATATTGAACCATATTAATGGAAAATTTAAAACATCGAACATACAGAACAGCTAATTTTTTCCAAGGGAAAAAAATTGCTGTTTCAAAACACATGCACGAAACACAAGCACACCAAACAAACAGCAATCCACACACATACACCTAAATTCTTACACCTAACCTTACACTAAACTCTACATACATCAATAACTATCCACTTACCTTAACCCAAACCCAACCCTAAGGACCATCACTATCACACAGTCACCTCACCCGCGCCCTAACCCTAACTCACCTACCCCGACTAAACCCTCATGTCCACACAATCGCACACTTACCTGACCAGCACTTTTACCCTAAAGCACCTAACCCACCCTAACCCTCACGTCCACACAATCGTACACTTACCTGAACCTGACCCGTAACTTTCTACCACAGTGCTGAAAATACCGAAGCAACAGAAATGGACAACCAAATTCTTTCCCTAGGAAAAAAATTGTTTTTCTGTTTCTTCGATATTTTCAGTGTTTGCTGAAAACAGGTCGATATTAGAACACTCAATGTTTTGAAAGTTCAGTGTTCTAATATAGACCCCACATGCCATGTATGTGTTCCTTAGTCCATGACATGGATGGTGTCTTGGATGTGCACACCTCCAACATGCATGTACAGTGACATGTGGAACTGTACCTGGGGTGTCTGGCCCATGTTGTGAACACAGATTATCATCAGATGTGCCAGTCTTGCCCACCTGTGGCAGGAACTGGTAATGGGCAGCAGGTTTACCCTGCACCTACATTGATAGCATGCTAACAGCATTCTCTGATGTCAGTGTCATCTGTCCATACAGGGCTTGTTGTCAGACATGGTATGTCCATTGTGAGTCAAGTGAAGGCACCACAGATGTCCATTGGGGAACATGGTGGAGGTGCACTGTCTGCACGTATGTGCATATTGGACAGATGGACAGGGTGACATGCCCTCTGTAGCCCACTGCTATCACAGCATATTTACTATCAGTGGCCAATATGCAAGGTAATACCCACATATTGGCTGTTGTCTAGGCATGTGTGTGCGTATAACACATGGGTTGATTGTGTGCTCTGGGTAATAGTGGGGTTGCTAACTGTAATTGGCTGGCCATGATGTCACATGTATGGGTATGACTTTGCACCCCAGCCTCTCAGCTACTTTACATCTGTAATCCCTGTATGGTTGATATTGTGATATATAGTAGGGCCACCATAAAAGAAATAAGAACCCCCCCCAGATAGGATATGAGTTACAAACACACACACACACACACACACACACACACACACACACACACACACACACACACACACACACGCACACACACACATGTCTTGTCTGGGAGTAGAACCCCTACCTAACTAGTTTATTATACTACAGCACTACACAGTTATAGCACACACCACAGACATTACTGGAGTACTTCTTCCCCAATGTGTTTTTCACACTGAATGACATCAGCAGGATTACCAAAGTAGGGAATTACAACTGTATTGCATTGCTCTATACACAGACAGTGAGACACACACAAAACGTCCACAACTGACATGTGTGGATATAGAACCCCTGACCAAGGCCTATACCACACTACAGTGTGGAGGAGTTATAGATTGAACCACAGAGATTTGTAAAGAAGTTCACCCCAATGTTGTATTTCACAATGGATGACATCAGCAGGATTGCCAAATTAGGGCATTTGAAATGTACTGCGAGTGAGTAGCTTACAATGCATTGCTTCATACACAGACATTGAAACACACACAGAACATCCAGAACTGCCATGGGTGGTGATGGAACCCTACCACAGTTCTTAATCACACTACAGTAATACGCAGTTACAGGACGCACTACAAAGATTATTGGGCTAGGACTTTCCCAGAGGTGTATTTCTAGGTGAGGTCAGCAGCCTTGCCAAAGTTGAGTATATGCATTCTAAGGAATGTGAGTAACCTAAAAAGCATTGTTCACTACTCAGTCAAAGACAGACAGAAATACACAGCTGCACAGTCTGGGGTAAAAACACCTACATAACTACTTTATCACAATACACAGTTACAGAATGCACTATGGAGATTACTGCAGTTTGTTTTTCCCAGAGGTGTATTTCTAGGTGAGTGACTTCAGCAGCCTTGTCAAAGTTGAGTATATGAATTGTACAGAGTGGGCATAACCTAAAAAGCATTGCTCTCTACTCAGTCAGATACACACAGTTGGCAGGTTTGGGGTTAGAACACCTACCTAACTACTTTGTCACACTACAGCAGTACGCAGTTACAGGACATGCTACAGTACAGAGATTACTGGGCTATGACTTTCCCAGAGGTGTATTTTTAGATGAGAGACATCAGCAGCCTTGCCAAAGTTGAGTATATGAATTGTACAGTGTGTGAGTAGCCTAAAAGCATTTCTCTCTACACAGTCAGAGACAGAGAGAAACTCACACAAACACACACTCACACAGTTGCCAAGTCTGGGGTTAGATCTACTACCTAACTAGTTTATTACTACACCAGTACTCAGTTATGGAACACGCCATGGGGATTACTGAGATATATCTCTCCCAAAGGTGTATTTCACATTGGATGACCTCATCAGACTTGTCATAATACTGCTATGGGGAGGGCAGTGTGTGCATTGGCTGTAACCCATTCATGTAGGGGTTGACATGCCAAATGCGGGCACACATGGGGTCATATGTCACAGGTACATGTATACAGCTACTAGGTGACTACTTCCTTGTACAGTCATGTTGCACAGCTGGCACGTGCACCACATAGTCTGTCATGCTGATACTGGTGGCTAGTATCCGCAGTGAGTGACATTTGACCTAATGTATTTGGGGCCCTTTAGCTGTGTGCTGGGTTGGACAGGCCTGGATGGCTCCTTGTCACGGTCACCCTCTTCCACACATCTATGTCCATCTACCTTTGGCTTATTATAGTGTGTTGGCCTTACATATATATCTGTATTCCTATCCACTGTGTGTACAAGGCAGGAGTGGTGCATACTGACATGTGTCTGCACTAAGAACTGCGAATGCCAGGTATATCTGGTCTACTGGTGTTTGCAAACATGGCCTTCATTTGTTTAAGTGTGTGGGCATGGCCAGTATGACCTTTCAGTGTGTTGTTGACTGGCATTGCTTTCATTCCTCTAAGTGTGTGAGCATGCCCAGTATGGCCATCCATATTGCATGTGTGGATCAAGTTCAAGTAGTTAGTACTGTGGTGCTGACCTTTGTGTTGTACGCCGATAGGTAGCATACTGTGTCTGCAGGGTATACATCAGTCATTTAGCATTGACTGCTGCTACATTTTTGCATAGTGAGGAGGACACCTGACTGTTTCAAATTTCTATACAGGAGTGTGGGGGCACACCTGACTGTTACTATAAGTGTACGTAGGCTAGGAGGGTACACTTGAAACTTTTACACATTTGCTAGGACTGTACTGGTATGCTGGTACTCCATTTCAGTCTGTAGTCTTACTTATTGTGCTGGCTAGAGGCATACCAGTGTACTACATCTCTTAGCTTTAACTACCTACATATTAGTTTCTGACTTCCTAGCCTTCACAACTTACATCCAACTGCCTGGCTTGCTGTAGTCTATCTGTGTAGGTATGGGGGAGGGGTTACCCATAGGGCTCATTCAGAGGCTATAGTACAGTATTTGTTTGTGTTTGTCTACACATATCCTGCTGGCTCTAACTGTTGTTGGGTATGTAACCCCCCCATCTGGCATGTGTGAGTCAGTTACCTTGTGGGCGTCCCAGTATTGAGGGTGGTGCTGCACAGCTGCCTATGTCGGATGCACATAGTACACTCCCTATAAATGGTTGTACACAGGTAGTGTCATGTTTGACATCCCTTTTACTGTATGTGCGAGCCAGAGAGAGGTGTCATTCCCTGGGTCCAGACTCTGTCAGTACATGTGCTATATGTTGCATCTTTGCCAAGGCCAGGGCATACTGGGAATGCCTCCTTCTACCTACTGGTTCATGCTCAGGGTGTTCCTCCTCTGAGTCACTCTGTGTCTGTGCAGGCCTTGGCATTGGTGGGGGGATGTTTGGTCCTGCCCCATGCTGTTCCTGCTGCAGCTGTTTCCACAGGATCTTATTGTGTAGCATGGCACATAAAAGGACAATTTGGGTACATGTAGTTGGTGAGTACTGCAAGGCTCTACCAGATGTGTCCAGGCACCAGAACCTTGACTTAAGCATCCCAAAAACATGCTCTATTATGATTTGTGTTTGTGCATGTACCTCATTATGTAGTTCTTGTTCGGGTGTGTGGCCACTAGGTGACCGTGTGGGATGTCCCCATTGGCAAATGTCTGGTACAGCTGCATCAGATGCCAGATGTGGGAATTGTGATAGCTTCCAGGGCAGCCAGCACACACCTTCATTATTATGCCCTGGGTATCGCACATGACCTAGCA
Organism: Protopterus annectens; assembly: GCF_019279795.1. NCBI lineage: Eukaryota > Metazoa > Chordata > Ceratodontiformes > Protopteridae > Protopterus > Protopterus annectens. The sequence continues at coordinate 214,910,187 of NC_056742.1, read as the reverse complement.
GTTGATGGAGAGGAAGCCCTTTTAGTTGATGTGGACCCTACCCTGCTCACCAGGTCGGGCTTTAATGGGTATGTGCGTGCAGTCTGTTGCACCCACTTCCTCAGGGTAGTCTGCTATTTTGTGGAAGAGACACATTTTGTTGGCCAACTTGGAGTTGGTATATTTAAATTTCAGGGGGTGTGAGGAGCGCAGCCGCCAAGGGGGTGCATGGGAGCTTGCCCCCCCTGCTAACAACGTTTAGGTAAGTTTTTTATTTTATTTATTTATTTATTTATTTATTTATTTATTTATTATTATTTTTTTTTTACATGTTCGAAATTTCAAAAGTTGAACATATGGTGTCATGACCCCCCCAAATTCATCTGACATTTACAGCATAAATGTTGGATTCTCCCAGTAGTAATACAGAGTCATTAGGTGGTACTGTACAGGACACTGTACTACTCTGTGTGAGAAGAAAAACTGCTTTAAATAGATGTTTGATTAAGTACAATAGGCATCATGGTTTTCCTTTCCACAACCTACAGTCACAAATAGACAACCCTTTCAGCCGCCAATACAAACTCTGGCTTCACTGAATCCATACAAACTGTATCAAAAGTTGTGTAGTGCATCTACTATCTCTAAAAAAGTGAGACAAAAATACTTGATCTAGATGTATGGCTCTAAAACAAATGCTGAGTGCAAAAGTAAGATCAGCTATACCCATCTGGAATTCTTTAACCTTCTTCATACATGCTTCAGCCCCTTCCCCAAGAAACACATAAGTCAGCATTCCAACATTCCACATCACACAAGACTCTTCTGTTAACAAAGTGTATTTCATCTTAATCTGTCTGCTACTGCCATTCACAAGGTGGCTTCATATCAGATCCCCTTTTATAAATATATATATATATATATATATATATATATATATATATATATATATATGTATAGAGAGAGAGAGAGAGATAAATAGATATAGGTATATGGATATCAGTGCATTACACAATGTATATATATATATATATATATATATATATATATATATATATATATATATATATATATATATATATGGGTCTACTTGAAAACCGACACGCCAGAACACCGACGATGAGAACACCAAGACCGGAAGATTGACAACTGAGATGACCGACAGTTTAAAAGCGTAAAACTTCACATGCTCGACAAACCACAATCCCGACAATCAACAAAACAAAACAAATGCCTTTTCCGAAAAACACACACACAGCACAAGCACACCAAAAACCTTACAAACCTACACTAAGCCTTACACACACAAGTATCTATGCACTAACCTTAACCCAAATCCTAACCCTAAGGTCCATCACTATCGCACACTCACCTAACCCTAACTCACTTAACCCGCCCCTAACCCTACCCTAAAGTCTGTCACTATCACACACCTACCTTAACATGTTGGTGTTATCAGCATCGGGCATTTAAACTGTCGGTCATCTTAGTTGTCGATCTTCTAGTTGTCGATCTTCTAGTGTCAGTGTTCTCATCATCTGTGTTTTGGCATGTCGGTGTTTTCAAGCAGACCCCTATATATATATCTATATCTATATCTATATCTATATATATATATATATATATATATATATATATATATATATATATATATATATATATATATATATAGGTCTGCTTTGATTCACTGAAAACTCATTTCACTGAATTTCAAAACCCTCACACTAAATCGCTGATAGCTCAAATCACTGAAAACTCATTTCACTGAATCACATTTCACTGAATGTAAGTATTGCTGGGAAAATAAAACGTATGTCACATATTTACTTGGCAATATTTGCCCACACTTCCTTGCAAAAGTGCTTCAAGTCTGTAAGATTGCAAGAGAAACTCATGTGATCAGCCCTCTTCAGGTCACCCCACATATTTTTTATCGGATTTAGGTCTGTGCTCTGGTTGGGCCATTCCAAAACTTTAATTTTCTTTTGGTGAAGCTTTTCTTTTGTTGATTTGGATGTATGCTTGGGGTCATTGTCAGGTTGAAAGGTGAAGGTTTTGGGCCAAAGTGTATTTGGAACTGTTCATAATTCCATCCACCTTGATTAAAGCCTCAGATCTAGCCGAAGAAAAGCAACCCCAAAGCATGATACTGCCACCACCATGCTTCACTGTGGGGATGATGCTCTTTCGGTGATGCAAAGTGTTGTTTTTCCGCCAAAATTGCCTTTTGGAATTCTGGCCAAAAAGTTCAACCTTGGTCTCATCAGACCATAACACATTTTCTCACATGCTTTTGGGAGACTTGATGTATTGTTTTGCAAATTGTAGCCGGGCCTGAATGTTTTTCTGTAAGAAAAGGCTTCTGTCTTGCAACCCTACTCCACAGTCCAGACATATGGAGAATGCAGGAGAATGTTGTCACATGCAGTACACAACCAGTACTCGCCAGGAATTCCTGCAGCTCCTTCAGTGTTGCTGTAGGTCTCTTGGCAGCCTCCCTACCATTTCTTTGTCTTTTCTTTTCATCAGTTTTGGAGGGACATCCAGTTCTTTTCAATGTCACTGTTGTCTCTTATTTTCTCCACTTTTTGATGACTGTCTTCACTGTGTTCCATGGTATATCCAGTGCTGTGGAAATTTTTTCTACCCTTCTCCTGACTGATAACTTTCAACAATGAGATCCCTTTGATGCTTTATATAAATTTTCTGTGAATCATGGCTTTTGCTGTAGCTGACTACCGAGTAAATGTCAGAAAAATCCTATTAGGACTGCTGAACTTTATTTACGGTTAATCAGAGTCACTTTAATTGATGGCAAGTGTGTACCCAAGAAGACTGAATGCTGTAATTAAATCTAAAGGTGCTTCAACAAAGTATTAGTTTAAAGATGTGCACACTTATGCAACCAGCATATTGTGCATTTTTTATTTTTTATATTTTTGTCCCCTACCAGATTTGTTTGCTTTTCAGTTGAATTGTACAGGTTTTAGGTCACATTAATGGTGGGAAAAGTTTTGAAATTATTTATTGCGGTCTCATTTTTTTATATCACAAAAGCCTGGCATTTTAACAGGGGTGTATATATGTATGTATTTATGTATATATGTGGGTGTGTGTGTGTGTGTATATATATATATATATATATATATATATATATATACATATCCTGGTATAGAACCATATAAAGAAATTGATAAGAATCATGTTTGTGGTACACTGTGGATATATATATATATATATATATATATATATATATATATATATATATATATATATATCAAAATCTTGGCGCTGAAAAAAAGTATTTAACATCAAAAGTCAATGTCAAATTCCTGCATATTAAGTAGGTGAAACTGTCAAAATCTGCTGAACAGCTTCAGCAAATTCAACATTTATGTCAAATATCAAATGTGATGTCCATATAGGTGGAAACTATATATTCCAAGTACGAGATCATACAACAGTGAGGAAAGGGGTAAATTTCCCAATTTTTGCACAGTACCCCCATCTCTGTTCATAACATCGAGCACATATCAGTCAATGCACAATCGCTTTCACTGATATGGACTCTCGCTCAATTAACATTTGGTAAGTCGGGAATTGGCCCCACCAAACCTTACTTTTAAATGTTGATACTATACATATATATATATATATATATATATATATATATATATATATATATATGTGTGTGTGTGTGTGTGTGTGTGTGTGTGTGTGTGTGTGTGTGTGTGTGTGTGTGTGTGTGTATATATTTTAGCTACATTCTTGCCATAGCATCACAGCTATGAAAATCATCTAAATCTACCGTTATTTCACTATTCACTAGAAGTTGAAGTAAATGCTCACATGCTTCACAAACAAACCATGACACTCATGCATCTATTAACCAACCTATCCTACCCAAGGAAACAGCCCTAAACTGAAATCTACAGTTTGCTTAAAAGAATTAATAAAACAAAAGGGAAAAGAGTAAGGTGTCGCATGCCTTTTTCTCCCAAGTTCGAACATCAGCAACGAAAAGAAACAGCAAATCCCACCTATATGGTAACCTAGAAATTATTTTTGTTTTTATTTGTAATATTAAACATAGAATAAAAGCATGAAACATAAAACTCAATAACCAAATGTGCCATTCAGAATATAGCAATACTGAAAAAGGAAATCAAATTATTACCATTTAAACTAAACTAGGACAAATTACAACAAAAACATACCTATACAAAACACCAGTACATCCACACTTAATCTTCATTGGACTTCTCACCCCCCCCCCAAATATAGAAAAAAATACCCCAGAATTAGAATTAAAAAAGCAGTCTGTGAGACAACCTTTTCATAATTCCCTACAGAAAATGGTGAAAACCCTGCTAAACAGGCATATCAAAAAATTACTCTACCCACAGAAATTAATGTGACATAGAAATTCATATAAAAATCCAGGAAAAATAAATAAATGGAATAAATGGGGAGGGGGCATTTGTGTAGTAAATGAAATACCTTTTTATTTCTGTATTACGGAAGTTGAAATTGTACTTTATAGCTTTACTAACCGCCACTAATTCCAAAATTGATTTACTCACTCTCTTAACACAAATAGTACATTTGTTACACTTCAGACCCCCATGTATACCTGCATATTGATATACATATCTAAGAACAGTGTGAGCATGAGAAAGACAGAAATATACATGTATCAAAAATTCACTATATAAAAAGGCAACTTATTGAACATAAGTTGTCAGTCAGCAACCTATTAACATCTAAAGTAAAAAAAAATGTTTTTTTTTTTTTCTAGAGCTATCCCACTTCTACCCTCCTTCATTCTAATTATATATACCGCTTTCAAGGTTGCACTGAAAAGTGCAAATTCCCTGATCCCCACTGCATCATAAACTTGCACAGATAAAAAGCCAGTGCAATTGATTAGCTTATTTCTGATCAGCTGCACCTTCTTGTTTTTTTTTTCTGTTTGACAGTTGGAACTTTCTACCAATTGTCTGCAACATATCTATCTATCTATCTATCTATCTATCTATCTATCTATCTATCTATCTATCTATCTATCTATTTATCTATCTATCTATCTATCTATCTATCTATCTATCTATCTATCTATCTATCTATCTATCTATCTATCATACTTTCTGTCTTTCTTTTAATCCATTCCTTCTTTGAAGGTTGTGCGTTAGGCCCGGCAAGCCAGTACGTAAAAATCTACTGCCAATTATTAGTGGACTGGAGTTCCGCTGTGGTGACCCCTAACCAGGAAAAGCCGAAAGAAACAAACCTATCTATATGAGAGTACAACTTTCCAAAAAAATGGAAGTCATCATCTTCTAATTCAGCCAGTTCAATATTCTCTAAATAGTTCAGTATATATAGTTGCAAATGAGAACCAATCCAGTTAATTGAATTAGAAAATCATTAAGCTCAAAAGTACAAATCTTCACTTTCTCCAAAGAATATTTTAAGGCTTGTGACCCAACATCATGAGACATACATGTATATAATGAATGGAAATAGTTTAGATTGTCATACATTCATAACCTTGAACCTGTATAATTCTTGCAGAATTTATCACAAAAACAGTTTCTTGACTCTGCTGGCATCACTGTGTGAGAGGATGCAGAGCAGCAGCGAGTGTGGATTTGTCTTTACTCTACTACTGTGTGACCTCAGAGTTGGTCTATGTAATTAGCAGGGGGTACGGAGGCTTACAGCCCTCCATATGAGTGGTACAAGCCCCCCCACACACAAAATCAATAGTTGCTGTTTTATTTATTTATTTTATTTTTGGTATTTTGACATTCAGTCTTTTTGGATCAATGTTTTAGAATTTGATGTTTAGGTACTTTCATATGGTATACACAGGTTAAACCTACACTAAGTGCAGTTCATTTTGAATGTTTAGTATTTATTGTATTTTTATCTTTGTACATTGCTTGTCTTTTGAAATTTATTAGTGAAATATAAATATTAATTGCTCATCACAACAGCATATTATGAAAATATATACATGTAGTAAGTTTATTAGAGTGTTCACATCTTATTTTGAATGTGCTTTTATTATGTGTTTTAATATCTCTTTAAATTTCCAATGAAGTTCAAATGTATAATTGTAGAATTAATTAATTAATTAATTGAATGATGAGCTATCTCTTGCTATATAAATACTGGTTTCATTAAGTTGCACATTGTCTGAAGAAGCGTATCTGGAGATACGTGAAAGCGCTCACTTCATTTTTCTAATAAATCGTTTTGCATCTATTTTAAAACGTGGAGAGTCTGAAGTTTATGTTCTGCATTTGTTCCTGTTTATTCTAACTAAAGACTCTTTAGTTGTCGAGATCTGTCTGGTTTTTTATATAACTGTTGCTGCTTTGCTACATTTTTTTGGGATCTCTACAACACACGTTATGGCGAATTCAGATGTCGAACTGGATTATAATCCAGAACCGAGGAAACTGTCTAAGGAAGAACAATGGACTGCCATTACTACTAGTAAGTCTAATCCTTTATTGGCCCTGGATTTGAATCTTCCAGTAACGACCTTGACTGATGCTAAAATTGACAATTTAGAACATTTTAACCTTAAAGTAAAGACATTGGAAAACGATTTATATAAGCTACAATGGATGATATGGCAATGCAAACATTTGGAAGCGTGCCTACACTACAAGCTTATACCACGGGGAATGCGCATTCTCTGTATGCCTTCATACGGCGATACTCATCCAATACTGCTTAAAAAATGGCAAGATATAAATATAGAAGCCAGTTACAAATACATACAATTATTAATCGACTATTTCAATCCTTTAGAAAAAGAGCTGTTGTCCAAAGTTACTGATTTAAATACTGAAATAAGAGACAATTTTTCAGCTGACTTTTGTCTTAGAAGGCTGGAAAGTGTATATTGTCAAGTTAATGCTTATGCCACAAAACTGCAACAAACCAAATCTGAGAAACTCCAGCGTGATTTCAGAGACTTCTCGACAGGAGGGGTCTTTGTTTGGCCCAGGACAACGGAGATTCACCAACGAAAGGAAAATCACGCTCAAAATTTAGCGCCACTAGACAATACACTGATAGCGTCAGTTCCTATTGGCTTAACTACGCTGGATTCGTCATCAGTTATTCAAAACGACGTTTTACCTGAAACTTTTACTACACCTCTAGAGACATTTGCGTTAACTACCAGTACTTCTTTAGTTTCCAGTCCGCTTCCCAACCAAGAGGCAAATAAAGCCGCCAAACCTCTGCAAAGGTCTTTAGGAGCTATAAGTAAGCACCAGCCACAAGATAATGCAGCTTTTTTACCCTTACCGATCAGAAAACAGTCGTTCACGAGAGAAAGACAGAACAGCTGGGAAAACAGAAAAAAGAAATATTCGGGCGAAGCAAGCACATATCAACGAAGAAGACAGAAGTAGTAGCACCGCTTTATTTCAACATGTCTAGGTATGAGTTGAATAACAATGACATTAATTTATTAAATAGAGGTTTGTCTTTTGTACCATTGCAAGGGAGCAAACTATCGGATGTATTGATTGACTTACGTCTATTTGCTCGCTCTATAGCATTAAAGTTGTATTTTTCACAAGATTTAAAACCAGCAAAAGATAATGCAGTACATTTTCCTGTCTATAAAAAGAAAAGCTCGTTTGTGCCACCTATGCCACATCATGTTGATTTATTTGTTAAGCTTTGTGAATCAGAATTTTATTACTATTTTTATAGTAAGAAAAAGAAATGTGCATTCTTTAACATGTCAAGCGACAGCATGAATTCATTATATAGTCTTAGTAATGACTTTACTTTAACTTTTAGACCAGTAGATAAAGGGGGGGGGCATAGCTTTGTTTGACACTTTTGAATATGATGCTTTAATGCAAGAAATGCTAAATGATGACAATACATATTCTCTAATTAATCAAACAAAATTAGATAGCATAATTAAGTTTATTAAGGATGATTTTTATGATTTATTGATGTGTTTTCAGATTTCTAAGAGTTCGTATGAATTTTTCTCTAATGATACACCAGTAGTTCCTACTATTAAAGGATTACCCAAGATACATAAGGGTATCATGCCACCACCTATGCGCCCAATTGTATCTGGTGCCAAATGGATGACTGAAAATATATCTATATATTTAGAGAATACTTTGAGGCCTTTAATTGAAGCAATTCCTACAATTCTTAAAGATACATACCAACTCCTGGACTATTTACAATCACTTGATTTTAGGTTTATAAAAGATAAACATTTGCTAATTACAATGGATGTACAAAGCCTTTTCACTTCAATTCCCAATGATGATGGAATTCAAGCTGTGAGAGAAGTGCTGCAGCATGTTCCTACTATTGATGGGAATAAGGCAATTTTGATTTGCCATTTATTAGAATTGGTTCTTGAAAACAATGTGTTTGCATTCAGGGGGAACCTATACCTACAGACATCAGGTGTGGCTATGGGCACCCCCTGTGCAAACACATATGCCAATTTATTCATGCATCACTGGAAAACAGAATACGTGTTTCAGCATAATTCATTTTCTAAGATATTAGTGTATAGACGTTTTGTTGACAATATTTTAATTGTATGGGATGGTTCCCTTGAAGAATTTATGTCATTCAAAGACTACTTAGAAACTACAACTCATTTTTTGAAATTTACTGTTGAAGCATCACATACATCTGTGAATTTTCTTGATGTTAGTTTAGACATTAAAAATGGGAGGTTATTTTCAACACTATATAGGAAAAAATGTTGGAGAAATACAATTTTGGAATACGATAGTATGCATCCATGACACATTTTCAAGGGAATTCTAAAGAGTCAATTCATTAGATTGAAGAGAATCTGTACTGATAAAAATGATTTATTAAAAGAGGCAGAAAATATGATGAAAATGTTCATAGATAGAGGCTATGAACAGGAATTAGTACTGAATGTCATGAATACTGTTTTACATATAGGTAATACAGCAGTTATTGACTCAAAGTATAAAAGTTCTTCGACAGGTTTCCTTAGAAAAGATGTCCACAATAATCATGAGAGGATAGCTTTTGTAACAACTTATTCCAATGACTTCTAGATTATCAAGAAAATATTGATTAATAATTGGAAGACTTTACTGACAGATGACTCTACATCAAAGTTGGTGGGCAAAACTCCTTACATAACATATAGGAATAATAAAAATTTGAAGAGCATATTATGTGATAGAACTGATTTTAACAGTAAAATTCAACCTAATGTAAGTTATCCTTTGGGCACCTACCCTTGTCAACATTGCAACTATTGTAAATATATTACTAAAACACAAGAATTTGTACATCCAGAATTTCCTTATGTGTTTAAACCAAGATTTAGAGCTACTTGTGATACCTCAGGCCTAATATATCTAGCTACTTGTGAACATTGTCCTGCATTTTATGTAGGCCTTACTAAAAGAAAATTGAAAAGTAGAATTTACAATCATCAGTACGATATTAAAAATAAAAATGAATTAAATGCTCTTGCTAAGCACATCATGTCTAACCCATCACATTCTTTCGCGTTTAGGATACTACAAATAGTGAAAGAAAATGATAGAGGTGGTGATTACATGAATTTAATAGAATTAAATGAACTGAAATAAATTTTTAGGCTTAAAGGTCACTATTTTCCAGGTCTAAACAATTATGTTAGCATAAGGTCTTTCCTTAACACACGTAGATAGTTACTTCATGTTTATTTTTCATAATACTAGCCTATTTGGTTCTTAACAACCTATCAGATATAGTATTTTAATACAGGTTTTAAATCTCATACATTTATTCCTATTTATTAATATTTACTAATATTTATTAATATTTAATATTTATACTTATATTATTTACACATTCATCACTAACATTTCTGATATTTATGAACTTATAAATGAATTGAAAACTTTCTTGTGATCTAATGTTTATCATAATTGAGGTCTTTTGTTATAAGTTTTTCTTTTATATATATATATATATATATATATATATATATATATATATATATATATATATATATATTTTTTTTTTCATGTTTTTGTTTATTGTTATACATATATAAATATTAGAATTTTATCTATGGCATTCATTGAGTTTAGGTTATAAGACTATTTATGATATATATGGAAATAGGTTGATACATTATATTTTGCATTATTTATCATCATAAGTTTTATAATAATCATATCTGGAATAAGTATATTTATACTTTATTCCACTTTTTAGGTTTTTATAGAATTTTGATCATCCTTAATATGGTATACACAGGTTAAACCTACACTAAGTGCAGTTCATTTTGAATGTTTAGTATTTATTGTATTTTTATCTTTGTACATTGCTTGTCTTTTGAAATTTATTAGTGAAATATAAATATTAATTGCTCATCACAACAGCATATTATGAAAATATATACATGTAGTAAGTTTATTAGAGTGTTCACATCTTATTTTGAATGTGCTTTTATTATGTGTTTTAATATCTCTTTAAATTTCCAATGAAGTTCAAATGTATAATTGTAGAATTGATTAATTAATTAATTGAATGATGAGCTATCTCTTGCTATATAAATACTGGGTTCATTAAGTTGTACATTGTCTGAAGAAGCGTATCTGGAGATACGCGAAAGCGCTCACTTCATTTTTCTAATAAATCGTTTTGCATCTATTTTAAAATGTGGAGAGTCTGAAGTTTATGTTCTGCATTTGTACTTTCATATTATGAAGTTAATTCATAATGAGCATATTTTCAAAGTACTTAGATATCAATATCGCTTTGACTGATGTTTCTGGATTTTATTAGAAAAAGTATCTGTATCCTGTATATAGGCCTTAATTAATGGAAGTAACTGTTTGAAGCTGACTTTTATAAATTAGCTAGTTGTTTTGGTGAGATTCCCCTTTCTAATACTGTAGGACTCCCAGGTGAATTATTTTCATTTTTGTAGTAACCAGATTGCACATAAAATAATATTAATAGGGTTGTCTAATGTTGACTGTTTTCTCATTTTCCAAGAAAGAGCACCTTCTGTTACCCAGTTTTATAGGAAGTCTTATTTTTTTTTTCCTTAAACATATTGGTGTAGTGCATGGATAATTTTAAATAGTATTTGGTGTCATTCATCCGTCTTAAGCCTTCCCTAGTATAAGATAAATGCTCTTATACCATGATTTCACCCCTTTGTCTGCATATATAATGAGCATTTATTTTATTTATTTATTTATTTTATTTATTTTATTTTACATTTGTTGACTGGGCTAATCCAACTGGATACATGTCCATTTTCAGTGGAGGCCCGAGGAGAAAAGCTCCAGTAAAAAATATCTTAAAGACATATTAAAAGCATATTAAAAACATCCTTGGAAAAAAAAGCATAGAGATATATCGTACAACTATTAGAAAATGAACATTAATATAGAATGATGTTACCTCAGATTAACAAAAAATTTACAATTTACATAGTTTGATTTGTAAAAATTTAAAAATGCCAAAACATAATTTAGAGAAAGCACCGTTAAAAAGTTAGTTTTTTGTTGAGTGTTTAATTAAACCTGGGATTTTATCTCATGCTTTATTTATTTTCAGAATGAAAAAAAGGATCTGAAAGATCCAAAATAACAGGTATAGGCCCAGGGCAAATCCTTGTGGGATATACTGACTGTATAATGGCGTATCACATGCCCACTTGTTGTATATACTTACCATGTCCTATTTGTAAGTCATGCAGCTATTCATCTTATCAAGATAAATTGTTCATAGGTTCATAGGTTCATAGGTAGGTACTAGGCTATCAGCCCAAGGGCCCTACATAAGCCTAGCCAGCAAGGTACCATAGCTTACACCACCCAAGAAAGTTATTTTCCTGTGCCACTGTCCAGCAAAGACACAGAAGTGATCCCCGAGGTGTATTTCCTATTTCCCATCCACTCATCAAGATTTTTCTTGAAGAGTGCTAATGAAGAAATTTGCTTGACATAGATGGGTAGCTTGTTCCAGAGTATAGAAAGTCTCTGGGACAGGAATCTATCCCTCCAGTGTGTCCTGTTTATTGTGGTGACAAGGTTTAGGTCTCTAGAGCATGTAGCTTGGAGGGATTGGGATTTCTTTAGGTGTAGCATGTCCAACAGCTCTGGGTTTGACATAGCTTTATATGTTAGCAGAGATCACCTCAGAGTAGGCGATATGCTATGGAGTAAAGCTGGAGTTTTTTTGAGGCAGTAAGTGTAGGGCATTTGTTTGAGGCCAGTAATCCTCTTTGTGAGGTACTTCTGTGGCCTTTCCAGCTGCTGCAGATGTCTTGTGAGGTACATTCCAAAAGGGGCGTTGTACTCTATAATGGGTCTAATGAGTGACGAGTAGAGGGGAACAATGACCTCTTTTTTCCTGGATGAAAACACTTTTATGATGAGGTGTGCTACGTAGAAGGACTTCCTGACTACTGTGGTGATCTGACTATCAAAGGAGAGACTACTGTCCACCTGGTTCCCAAGGTCTATTATCACACATTCGATGTTAAGTAGATTGCTGCCTATGAGGTAGTTCATGAGTACAGAGTTTTTACCAAAGGGGATGACACTGCACTTTTTGGCATTGAGCTTGAGGCCATGGCTCTGACACCGGGCATCTGTCTCAGTGAGGCCCTTTTGTAGGATGTCCACATCATTTGGGGACTTGACTATGGCTCCTAGTTTGCAGTCATCTGTGAACTTTGTCAACCAGAGGCCTTCTGTGTTAGCCTGTACTTCAGAGAAGTAGATACCAAACAGGAGAGGTCCCAGGATGGCACTCCTCTTGTCACTGCCTGGAGGTCAGATCTGGAATCTGCAACTTTTACAGTGTGGGATTTGTCAGTGAGCCAGTTGGCAACCCATCTTGTGATGTAGGGATTTATACTTAATTTAGTGAGTTTAGCTATAATTCCAGAATAGGGGTATGGTGTTGAAAGCCTTGGCGAGGTCAAGATAGGCTGTGTGAACGACCTTACCCTCATCCACGGCTTTGGTGACTGCTTCAAAGACGTCAGTCAGGTTCAGGAGGCATGATCTGCCTTTCCCAAACCTGAACTGGGTGGGATCCAGAGTTTGGAGGTTACCAATGTCTTTGTTTATGAGTTCCATGATGATACCTTCCATGGCCTTGCAGACCAGGTTTGTCAGGCTAATATATATTTATATATGTTATATTTTATTCATCAGTGATTTGTGTATGACCTTATCAAAGGCTGAAGATAAGTCTATATAAATTACATCATGGTATAATTATCCATTTATAGCTGTTTTTATATTATTATGCTATTATAGAACATCATGGAACAGGTAGTTATGGATTTATTTACAATGTATGTATGCTGATATATGATTTCAATTCCCAACCTTTCCAATTCTGACAATAATTTATTCAAAATTACTTTCTCCATTATTTTCCCCAACATAAAAGTAAATATATGATTCTATATGACTCTTCATTTGTCCTAGTCCCTTTTCTCCTAAACATGGGTATAACAAATGCATGTATCCAATCTTTAGAACTCTACCCATACTTTACTGACTTAGAGAAGAGCATGGTACTTTGTTCACATTGCTACTCTCAAGTCATTATTACTAATTATCTCTGTTGTGATTGAGAATGTATTTTAGCACATATGCACAGTTTATCAATCTGTATGTCTTTACTCCTACCACATCTTATAGCTGTTTACCATTATGCTCAATATCTTTATCTACATTTTCTTCAGGTTTGTTTCCCAATTCTTGCCTCAAGCTACATTTAATTTGCCAGTCCTGTTTGTTAATTTCAGTTTTCAAAGTTATAGTTTGATGTTGGATGTTGTTTTGGTTTCCTCTGCTTTTTATCTTTTATGTTCTTCATACGCACATATATATATATATATATATATATATATATATATATATATATATATATATATATATATATATATATATATATACATATATATATATATATATGTATATATATATATATATATATACATATATATATATATATATATATATGTATATATATATATATATATATATATATATATATATATATATATATATATAGATGGCTGCCCTTCATAATGTAGCAGTGTGCCTCATTGAGTCTAAAAATGGCATGACCAAAACATCTTAAGCGCAGAAGCACAAAGTCCTGGAACATTGTCTTTCTTCTCCAGGAAAGTAAATACTTGGCCATCATGGCAAACTTTGTCCTTTCTCTGCTGTAGTGTGATCTCGGGTATATTGAAATAGGGAGGGTGAAGCTACCAGTTGTGTTTTTTGTGTTGGTGGCCAAGTATACAAAGTGGGCGGCTGCGATGTTATAAAGGTAAACCATATATATATATATATATATATATATATATATATATATACACACACACACACACACACACACACACATCTATCTATATATATATATATATATATATATATATATATATATATATATATATGTGTGTGTGTGTGTGTGTGTGTGTGTGTGTGTGTGTGTGTGTGTATGTATATATATATATAATACAAAAGAAAAAAAAAGAAAGGAATTGGATGAAAAAGAATATATATACAGATAAAGATTTGGGTTTGTTATAAGAGTTAAGCTGCTTGATTCACAGACAAAAGGTACAGTGATTGATTTTCACCTTTGGAAAGGAAATTGGTTAGGCTTAGGATGTCATATTAAGAACACTAGCCTAGCCTAGTAATTAGCAATGAACTTATGAAACTGTAAATATAATGAAAAGTGAAAATGAAACTTTTAGAGCAGCAAATATGAACAATATTAAGACTATAGTAAGATGGATATGAATTTTGGAATAGTGTAATACATGTGACATAGATGTAATTTTATTAGAAGGCACATGGTTTTTAAGAAATGGACAAAGATTGCAAACAGAAAAACCGTGGGGAGGAAAGATAGTCTGGAATTTGGAAGCTGAGAGATATTGTAAAATAGACATATTCTGTAGAAATAGTAAAGATATTAGATGTAACTTCAGCAAGATGTGAAGATTTATCACTATAGATTTAAAATAAAAAAAACAAGTATATAATATTATAAGATTTGATAACTACAGCACAGCTAGTAAGAGAAATGGCTAGAAAGGTGCTTGATGTGACAGCTGGAAAGAGGAAGGAAGACAAGGAGACCTGGTGGTGGAATGAAGAAGTACAGGAGAGTATACAGAGAAAGAGGTTGGCAAAGAAGTGGGATTGTCAGAGAGATGAAGAAAGTAGACAAGAGTATAAGGAGATGAGGTGCATGGCAAAGAGAGAGGTGGTGAAGACTAAGGATAAGGCGTATGAAGAGTTGTATGAAAGGTTGGACACTAAGGAGGGACAAAAGGACCTGTACAAATTGACTAGACATCGGAGCCAAGCTAGTAAAGATGTGCAGCAGGTAAGGGTGATAAAGGATAATGAGGGAAATGTACTCACAAGCGAGGAGAGTGTGTTGAGCAGATGGAAAGAGTACTTTGAGGGGATGATGAATGAAGAGAATGAGAGGGAGAGAAGGTCGGATGATGTGCGAATAGTGAATCATGAAGTGCATTGGATTAGCAAGGAGGAAGTAAGGATAGCTATATAAAGGATGAAGAATGGAAAGGCTGTTGGTCCAGATGATATACCTGTGGAAGCATTGAGGTGTTTAGGTGAAATGGCAGTGGAGTTTTTAACCAGATTGTTTAATGAAATCTTGGAAAGTGAGAGGATGCCTGAGGAATGGAGAAAAAGTGTTTTGGTGCCGATTTTTAAGAATAAGGGCGGTGTGCAGAGCTGTAGTAACTACAGAGGGATTAAATTGATCAGTCACAGCATGAAGGTTTTGGGAAAGAGTAGTGGAAGCTAGGTTAAGAAGGTAGGTGATGATTATTGATCAGCAGTATGGTTCCATGCCAGGAAAGAGCACTACAGATGCGATGTTTGCTCTGAGAGTGTTGATGGAGAAGTACAGAAAAGGTCAGAAGGAGTTGCATTGTGTCTTTGTGGACTTAGAGAAAGCATATGACAGGGTGCCTAAAGAGGAGTTGTGGTATGGTATGAGGAAGTCAGGAGAGTCAGAGAAGTATGTAAGAGTGGTACAGGATATGTACAAGGGTAGTGTAACAGTGGTGAGGTCTGTGGTGGGAGTGATGGATGCATTTAAGGTGGAGGTGGGATTACAACAAGGATCAGCTCTGAGCCCTTTCTTATTTGCAATCGTGATAGACAGGTTGACAGACGAGATCAGACAGGAGTCCCTGTGGGCTATGATGTTTGCAGATGACATTGTGATCTGTAGTGAGAGTAGAGAACAGGTGGAGGAGACCCTGGATAGGTGGAGATATGCTCTAGAGAGAAGAAAAATGAAGGTCAGCAGGACTAAGACAGACTATATGTGAGTGAATGAGAGGGAGGATAGAGGAATGATGAGGATGCAGAGAGTAGAGGTGGCAAAGGTGGATGAGTTTAAGTACTTGGGATCAACAGTTCAGAGTAATGGTGAGTGTGGAAGAGAGGTGAAGAAGAGAGTACAGGCACGATGGAGTGGGTGGAGAAGAGTGTCAGGAGTGATTTGTGATATACGAGTACCAGTAAGAGTGAAAGGGAAGCTCTACAAGAGGGTAGTGAGACCAGCTATGTTATATGGGTTGGAGACAGTGGCATTGACAAAAAGGCAGGAGTCAGAGCTTGACGTGGCAGAGTTAAAGATGTTAAGATTTGCTCTGGGTATGACGAGGATGGACAAGATTAAGAATAAGTATATTAGAGGGTCAGTCCAGGTTGGAAGGTTTGGAGACAAAGCCAGAGAGGAAAGATTACATTGGTTTGGACATGTGCTGAGGAGGGATGCAGAGTATATTATGAAAAAGATGCTAAGGATGCAGCTGCCAGGTAACAGGAAAAGAGGAATGCCTAAGATAAGGTTTATGGATGTGGTGAGAGAGGACATGCAGGTGGTTGGTGTGACAGAGCAAGATGCAGAGGACAGGAAGAAATGGAAACAGATGATCTGCTGTGGTGACCCCTAACGGGAACAACTGAAAGAAGAAGAAGACTAACTGTAAAGAAAAGAAAATCTTAATTTATTATATTTTAGACAATGTAGTGATAAATATGAATATTATAATAACAGGACACTCTTTAACTGTGATTTAAGAGGTAAGCATAAAAAGAAAATAACTGATATAAGAAAAACTTCTGAAGTTATAAGAAGTGGTAAGTTAAAGCTTTGGGAAAAAATCATGAACTTACAAAAGGGGTATGCATAGAACTGAAAATGGTTTATTTTATAGTATCAGAAGATTTACTTATAGGACAAGGGGAGGTAGTTGAAATGTGAGTTTTTGATCATCTTGCAATATGGCTAGAGATAAAGGAAAACAATGAATGTATAAAAGTAGGCAAAGTAATAAAAAGGATAAATAAGAAAGCATGGCATGAAGAAGGAAAGAGAATAGCAACACAGTTATGGAAAGGTCATATTACTATGAAAACATTTTATAAAAATTCGTCTGAATGGTAGATATTTTTGGAAAAATATAAAAAAATGTTTACAGTCGCAATATGCTGAGAGGAAAGTAGAGAAACAAAAATATAAAAGAACTTAGAATGATGCATTGGAAGACTTCAAACATAATGACAGAAAGTACCTTGACAAAGAAAAAGAATTATATGAAAGAAATAAAAAAAAAATGCAAAAAATGTTATATAAGCAAAGAAATGTTTACAACAAAAAAAAGAGAAGAAGCATTGAGTTATTTAAGCAGACTAGTAAATGATGATGGTAGTGTAATGAGAGAAATAAAAAATATAAAAGGAGAAATAGAAAGAATTTCGGAAAAGATTATGAATAGCGTCGGGTACAATATGTATAAGAACTTTTTAAAGAAAAAAGAAGGTAGTGAAAAGATATGTAAAGTAAGGTAAGTTAACAGAAAAAGAGAATAAAGAGCTGGAAAAGAAGATTTCTTTAAATGAGCTAGGTAAATTATTGGGACAAGTAAATATAGATTTGATAGTACGCCCAGAGGAATATGGTATGAAATGTATAAACATGTAAGGGATTGGCAGAAAATAAAGAAATGTGTGTGTGTGTGTGTGTGTGTGTGTGTGTGTGTGTGTGTGTGTGTGTGTGTATATGTATATGTATATATATATATATATATATATATATATATATATATATATATATATATATGATTTTTAATGAATAGTTACATGAAGGTTTTATGTATAAAGAATTATGCAGTGGATAACTTAAATGTATATGGAAGGGGAAGACAGGAGACAATAATAATGATTGGTAATATCTTTATGAAAATAATACAAAAAATGTATTATGGAAGATATATATAGTTTAAAGGGCAAGGGCTGCATCTGAAGGGTTAAGGATTCCAGTTCTGTTAACATATGCAGATGACATTGTAATAATTGCAAAAAAATTAAAAAAAAAGTAAGAATTTGCAGAAACAAGTGTCTAGAGATGATAGGGACAGCTCTAAGTAAAGAGAAAAGTAAAGGTTTAGGTGATGTAGTAAAGAAAGGGGTATATATTTTACAATTAATTAAATTTCTGTGTTAGGTATAACATTTGGGAATAAAGATGTAAGTAGAATTCAATGGGAAACAAAAAAATAAATAAATCAAACCTGTCTTTTCTGGAAGACATATAAACTATCATTCAGAAAAAAATGTTTATTTGATAAATTCAGTACTGAAAGGAAACATTGCAACTTAGCAAGAGTATTTATGTTGTCAACAGTGTTTGAAAAGGAATTATTGCAGATATTTTTTTCATTTATTTGGGATTCTAGATTAAACCCAGTAAAAGGAGGAGTTTCATATGTAAATAAAGAAGAAGCAGGTTTAAGGTTAATTAACACAGTGGTATATGCTGCTTCATTAGATTTGTGCAAAGTATTAAAGTTGATAATGAAAAAGGAGAGATTAGTAGTAAAACTGTATAAATATAAGTATGATAAGTTTTTGAGGGTGATAAAGAGTAAAAGAGAAAAAAGTGTATATATAGTTTCATAGGTTCATAGGTAGGTACTAGGCTATCTGCCCGAAGGCATTTATAAGCCCAGCCAGAATGTGTTGGCTTTCGCCACCCCCTTAGATTAGTTCCCTGTGCCTCTGTCCAGCAGAGCAACTGAAGTGATCCCCGGGGTAAACTTTCTGTTTTCCATCCACTCGTCAAGGTTTCTTTTGAAGAGTGTTAGTGAGCAGCTCTGCCTAATGTAAACTGGAATCTTGTTCCTAAGCATGGGAAGTCTCAGGGACAGGAATCTGTTCCTCCAGCATGTCCAATTTATTGTTGTGGTGATGTTTAGATCCCTAGAGCATGTGGCTCGAGGGAATAAGGTTTTCTTTAAGTGTAGCATGTCCATCAATTCTGGGTTGGACATGGCCTTGTATGTCAGGCAGACCAAGTACAGCTGGAGTTTCTTTAGTTGAGCTGCAGAGGGCATCTGTTTGAGGCCAGTGATCCTCTTGGTGAGGTACTTCTGTGGTCTTTCCAGCTGTTGCAGGTGTCTTGTAAGGTGCACTCCAAATAGGGCGTTGTCCTCTATGATGGGTCTGATGGATGATGAGTAGAGGGGCACAATGACCTCTTTTGATCTGGATGTGAACCCTTTTGTGATTAGGTGGGCCATGTAGAAGGATTATCTAACCACTTTGGCAATGTGATTATGAAAGGTGAGCTTACTATCTACTTGGGTCCCCAGATCCCTTATTATGTCTTCCATATTTAGGGGACTATGACCTATGTAATAGTTTGTGGGTACATTGTTTTTTCCCAAGGTGGATGACTATGCAGTTTTTGGCATTTAGCTTGAGGCCGTGATTTTGACACCAGGTATCCATCTCAGTGAGACCCTTTTGGAGGATGTCTGTGTCAGCCGGAGAGTCAATTATAGCCCCTAGTTTGCAGTCGTCTGCAAACTCAGTCAGCCATAGTCCTCGTTTGCTTGAATGTACCTCTGAGAAGTATATTCCGAACAGGAGGGGTCCTAGGACTGAGCCTTGGGGATTGCCACTAGCTCTCGCAACTCTCACCATGTGGGTTCTGTCCGTGAGCCAGTTGGCAACCCATCTTGTGATGTAGGGGTTTATGTTCAGGCTGGTGAGCTTGTCTATAATACCAGAATGGGGAATGGTATCAAAGGCCTTAGCGAGGTCAAGGTAGGCTGTGTGGACCACCTTTCCCTCATCTATAACCTTGGTAACCATCTCAAAGAAAACCACAAGGTTTAGGAGGCATGATCTGCCCTTATCAAAGCCGAACTGTGTAGGGTCCAGTGTTTGGAGGTTCCCAATGTCTCTGTTAATGAGTTCCATGATGATGTGCTCCATAGCCTTGCAGACCAAGCTAGTCAGGTTATAGTTCCCGGCGTCTGTTGTGGCTCCACCTTTGTGGAGCGGAATAACCATTGCTGTGTTCCACTCTATGGTTACATAGCCTGTGGAGAGGCTAAGTTTAAACAGTGTGTTTAGGTGAGGGGTTAGTTCGTTTTTGAGCTCGGAAATATATTTCTGGTTGTAGTAACAGTGTTTTGTCAAGTAACAGGCATTAGAATTCCATTAAATATTTTACCACTGACATAGAGCCCCTGCCTTATTTAAATCCTGCTGTTGGAAATATTCTCCACTAAAACTAACTACATAGCCAGCTTTAGGTCCCTGCTATATACATGGCTGCAGGGGACCCCCTTAGTCATCCTTGACTGTGTGGGGGCCCCACAAAAGCTGCTGCTGGTTGGAGAAAAACGAGGAAGAAAAAATGTATTAATTTACTAATTATGCTCTTTAACCTGAACAGGTCTGTGATATGACCCTGTTTGGATGAAGGTGATAATGAACATGAGAGATCAGCAGCCAAGAGTGACTTATCTTGGTGCAAATTTTGGATTTTAAGAAGAGCTGATACTTGTAATCATCAGGGATGGTTTTCTCTTTTAGGGAGTTTTATAAATACAAGTATAACACCAGATAGTATAACTCTCAATTCCTTTGCTTAAGAATTCAGTGCAATCCCAAAAATAATAGAAGAAAGGATCAGAATCAGGACTACATTTTAAATATTACTCTAATGCACTTAAAAAGTTAGTAGAATAACACCCTTTGCATCAACACATATTTTTGGACAATAAGTATAAAACTCAGATGTCTGGATTGACTGACTGACTGCAATCCTAAATGATTTACCAGCAAATCAAACTTTTTGTGAAGGAGAAAGCAAAAGTATGAACAAAATCAGGGAAGGTCTGTGAAATTGGGGACAGTGACAGATATGCATTACTCCTCAATGAAGTAAATAAGTGACTTACTCCAGCTGCTGTTTGACGACTGCTAAACAGTAGTCACGGATCTGGTGTGGCAGTACCAGTGTTGCACAATATATTGCTATTTGCTGAAATAACTACAAAACTAGGACTGCTGTGGCTTATGCTTGTGTGTGTGTAAAAATGATCACTGATTTTTGTCTGTGCATGCACCCAATAATGCCAGGGTACAAACATTGTTTTTCTGGGTTTCAGTAAAAAAATGTACTTAACAAGTAATTATATTTCAAAAGTAATACATACAGAACATTCAGACACTTAGATCTTCTTGGAGTCTGGTGGCCTACACTCACCAGACTGTATAAACAGATACTGGGGGCTCCCTTAATCATCCTTGACTTTGTGGGGACCCCCACAAAAGCTATTGCTGGTTGAAGAAAAATGAGGACAAAAATTATTTCAGTTTTCTGATTGGGCTGTTTAACCTGAACAATGCTGAGATATGACCCTTTTAAGATAAAGATGATAATAGCCTCTGGTTTCAACCATACCCATTCTAAAACCAGCCGTTCTCAAATGTGTGTGTACAGAAAGCTGCTGTAGGTTTTGGGGTTCTGGGGATTGTGTGGTTATTACAACTTTAATTTTCATCACAGTCAAACCTTAGAGGTTTGCACATGTTATTATAGCTTGTGTTCGAGCCAAGGGCAGTGTAGTAATTGTTTTACTTTTCTCACAGACCTCAGAGTTGTAAAACAAAGGTTACTATAGCTTGCGTAAGGGTGGAGTACTGTCTAAGGGCAACATATTAGTATATATTACATAAATCATTCTCACAATCACACATCAGGCACATATACATGGGGCTGACTTTGAGGATTAGGGGTGAGGAAGCATGCTTTGTATACATATATCAGCAGTCACATTAAATATATGGCTAAGGCAATTTAAACCTCTGCTTTCATCCTAGTCTAACACCAGAGGGATGTATAGGCAGTGACTGTCTTTTGTGGGGGGTTAGGGAAGGAGGCAGTATTCCCAGATAAGACCTATGTATTCCTACATCTGGCTTGTTAGTTTATTGTGAGCTACTATTTTGTCAGCTTTGAACATTAAGCCTTTGGCACAACGTATGTCTTCCTTGAAAGAAAAAATAAGGTTGAAATTCTTTTCTTTTTCATAATTTTTGTTTGGGCCACCAATGGAGTCAAATGCAGAGAAAATGCTCTAAAATGCATCCCAGGGCACATATATAACCCTTATGCCTTTGGGGGCACCAGCTTAATTGAGTTATTTCCTAAATGGTTATTACTGTGCTGTCTGAAAGGTGTGCTGAAAGGATGTAAACAAAACTAAAGATGAACAGCAACCGTGAATTTCTTTCCTTAATAATAATTTGTGATTAGATGAAAAGGTTGTGTAAAAAGAAAAAAGAACTTTAAAATGCACTTCAGAGCATATCGAAAGTTACGGCTGCTTGAAAAAGATGAGAGTAAAGCAAAATGTGAGAGAAGGAAAAAAAAAATGTAATGTGCATGGTATGAGGGCCCAAAAGGGGAGGGGTCAGAGGAGAGGACTGGAGGGTGTGTTGGGGGGTGTTAAAACAGTAGGCCTAGTCATCATTTCCTTTAAGTCCAGACCTGGACATATAGTTGTTGTAATGTATCATTGTTGCAACTAAATGTCAGTAACTGCAAGTGTCCCTTTGTTAGACAGGTCAACAAAGTGTATATATTGGCCTGTTGTAATGTAACAGCTTGTAGCTAAGGTCTGTCTGTGCATACTACTCCTAAAAGTTTGTCGCACAAACTAAAAGGTTTCTTAGGACATGTGGCATTGACAGGATAACTTCCTAGGGTTGGCATAAGCAAGACAACTTTGTTGGCTAGGCTTACGTAGGTGCTTGGGCCGATAGCCTAGTACCTACCTATGATCCTATGTGTAGGACGCAGCCTGGAACACCGTCTGGTCTCATTGATGCTGTGTTTTTGGCTTTGGAGAGGGCTGTTTTAACATGAATGTCTGTGATTTCAGGGACTCTACATTTTTCTGGTATGGTTACGGACCCTTTTGGGGGTTAGAAGGGGGTTAAGTTTGCACTGAACCCGTCTGCCAGGATGTTGGCAATATAAGTCGGTTCAGTGTATTTTGTGCCATTATGCACTAACTCTGAGCAGATCTGAGCATTGCCACTTAGATTCTTGACATAGCTAAAGAATGCCTTGTGGTTATCTTTGGAGTCCTTGGCAATTTTTCCTTCAAAGCTCTCCTTGGATGATTTTATGAGGGACCGTAGTTTCCTGCTGATACTGATCATGGATGTCTTCCCTTCTTGGGATTTTACTCTTTTCTGTACAAGTTTCCTCCTTCTATTGTATAGCTTGTTTATGGCAGGAGTCCACCAGACTGGTTTCCTTTGCTTGGAGGAGCGAGTCTTGGCTTTGCTTGGGCTGGCATGATCCATGCATTCTTGTAGGTGCCCGTAAAATGCATTAGTAAAGGATTTTGCAGCTTGGACAGCGTTATCCTTCAGCATGGAGGCTTTGAAACTTTCCACCTTGGTCTAAAGTAATGTGAAGTTTGCTTTTGAAAAGTTTTTCACTGTGGTTTCCTTCTCCGGGGGTGGAGGCAGAATGTGGACATCCAAAGTGATTTGTTTATGGCCAGATGTAATCAGTGTGGGGTTGGCCTCCAGTGTGGAACACCAGTCGCCCATGTTGGTGATGACCAGGTCCAATATGTTGTCACCTCTGGTGGGAGTGTTGACCAGTTGAACCAGGATGTTTGAGTTTATAAATTCTAGGAAATGTTGGGAAATGGAGTTAGTACTTGAGTAGTTCTCCCAGTTAATGTTTAGCTAATTGAAATTACCCAATATTAGGGCATTTGGTAGGACCTTTATGTTTCCCAATGTTTCTAGAAACGCGGAATGGGGGTTATGGAACATGGTGGGTGATCTGTAGCAAGCGACAATTTGAATTGCAGTTTTGCCCGTTGTTAGTTTCACGTGGATGATCTCTGAAGCATTGTGCTGTGCCACTAACCTGGAGGTGTGGGTATCTTTGATGAATATAGATACACCCCCGCCTTTTGCATTTTGATTTGAGTTCTGTGGCCAAAATGCATAGTATGAGTTGTAGCCTGGTAGTGCTGGGTGCGCTCTGGAGCCTTAAACCATGTTTCTGTTACTGCACATATATTGATTTTCTCCATACTGAGGAGTGCCTCAAGTGCGTGCATTTTGAGGTTTAGACTTCTGGCATTGAGTAGCATTACCCTCAGTTTTTTGTTACTTGTGCTATTTACGCTGGTGGATTTGTCTTTGGAGCCTTGTCTAAAAAAGGCACTATGGGGGTGGCAAGAGCCTTGGCCAGTATTCAAAAGCCTAAGGGTGACAGGTGCAAGCCATCTCTAGTGAAGCAACGTGGCTTGCTGAGCATGTCATCCCAGGCAGACAGATGCTGGGTCCCCTTTGAATGACACCAGAAACTTAGACAATTGTTGAAATCAAGAATTTTTTCTTTATACCATATTATCATTCTTGGTGAGTGCAGGATGCTACTCAGGGTCACTGTCATACCGGCCTGAACTACGTGATCAGAGAGCTCTTCCATGTCTCTTTTTATGTAGTCCAGGGAGGTAGGACAATGACAGAGTCATATTTGTTCTTATTCTGGAGTGACCTGAGTGCTTGTGTTATGTGGTGGATCCTGGTGCACGACAGGCAGCTAACAGTAACCTTCTCCTTATTCAGCCTAGTGAGTGGGACGTCAGTGTGCCTGACTATAGAGTCACCTATTACTAGTATGTTGGGTATGTTATTTTGCCTTAAGGGCTGTGATTGCATAGCACACTGTTTTTTTGAAGTATGTGCTTCATGGCTTGTGTTGGGGGGTGGTGGTTGCTTGGTTGTTTTTGCAGATTTTTATTTAGAGCCTTCGAGTATGTTTTCATGTATTTATGTGTGTTTTTTGCTGGTGCTGGTTTAATGGGTCTATGTGAGACTGGTGGTGTGATGCAAGTATTTCCCTTCTCCTCTTGACTGTCTGATCCAGTCTTGGGTTGAGAGAGCTTAGCCTCCAATTTGGCTGCATAATTGCATCTCTTGCATGTATTAGTGTTTGGTGGTAGGAGGAGAGGGTTGTCTGTGTACATGAGGCAGTTACATTGCCTCAAAATGCCCAGATTCACCAGTTGGACTTGAGAGTACATCTGAAACTGCCCTTTGGACATGCCTGGATAGGTACAGTGAACTGTTTTACTGGATGGCTGGTAATGTCGAATAGAGAGCCTTGTCCATCTGTACAGTACAGAAGGGTCTAGTGCTAGGGTTTATAAGTGCTTGCTATAAGTTCTGAGCAAGTTCTGGGCTGAGAAATGAATGGCTTGAGTGCTTAAGTTGAAAGTTTGTCTAGTTCCAAGGGAAAGATTGAAGAGACTTTGTGGAGCCGGGAATAGTTTTACCCTTGCTAACCGGCACTGTCTGGCATGCAAAACCGGGCAAATGTGATATTTATAGCAGAGAAATGAAAGAGATAGAAATTAGCCCAAAATGGCCAATCAACTACTAATTTCTGGGCAGAAACCACTCCTCCAGGGACAGATAGGCTGCTCAAAGCTCCCCTCTCTCATAGGTGAAAAGAGAAACTTCCTTCTATTCAAGTAAGGTATGGGCAAACACAGAGATTTGTAACACAGCCCTGAATTCAGCACGAACCTGAAAACTGGACTATACTAGCTTAGAAAGGCGGGAAACAATATCTATCTATCTATCTATATATATATATATATATATATATATATATATATATGTATATATATATATATATATACATATATATATATATATATATATATATATATATATAAAAGCAAATACAATCAAAAAACACTTCAAATGCATAGAAAATCATACTTATTGTTATATATCGCAGATCAGGGTTGTAGTCAATGCCCCTAGTAATAAAGTAGGAAGAAACACAAATACAGTAAAAGCAGATGAATAAAGTGCAATTTATATATATATATATATATATATATATATATATATATATATGTATATATATACAGCTACCCACAAGGAATGCGCGGAACACGGGTCCAAAGTTTACATAAAGTCCACAAACATATCCAGCACTCGAAATAAATCCAGCAGGTCAAAGTGAACAAAAAGTTTACTAGACAAAATGTCCAACAAAAGCGCAAACCGGTGGCCGGTTTCGCACAAGGCGTCCTCAGTGTACATCTCTATGTTACAGGAACCCGTATTTAAACTCTTATGTGAATGAAGCTATGCAAATTTAAAGGCATACACCCTTTCTTTTAAAATATAAACCACATATAGCCTCAAACACCATAAAGAACTACGTGTTTGTAAAAGTCCAAAAAACCAAACATGCTTATATTTTGATATTAAAATACTATACCAAAATAAGTTTTATATAAATTAGTTTAGATGTAAAATATGAAACCCATGAGAACTTGCTTAAACATTATAATATCCTAAACATGAATGTTATACCACATTTCCCCGTAGGACATAAATATTATTTACTGTAAATAATAAACTATAAAGTAACAAAAAAGTAACAAAAACCCTAAAAAAAAGAGAAATAAAAAAGAAAAAAAGAATAGAATACAAATGCTCAATCCCATAAACCATCACCTATGCATTTAATACCCAATAAATAACCTGAATAAATATGTATGTTATATATGCACATTATATATGCACTGATAAATAACCATTATGCTGAGTATAAACAGGCTGGTATAATATACCCAAGCTAGTTGTTCTCATAAAGCATAATATCATATTACCAATGATCATTGAGGCCTGGTTTAAATAAAGCCTCCAAATTAACTATCCACCTCCGTTCTTTCTGTGTTAATACCTGATGTCTATAATGGTCATTGGTATTATGCATAACTGCCATGTCCAACCCTATGAATACAAAATGTGCTGTTACATGCACCATCTTATGTTTATACAAGGTACTCCTAGATCTCTGACATTTAATGTCACTAATGTGAAGAGCTATGCGCTGTTTAAATGCACAAGAAGTCTGTCCTACACAAAATGCTCCACACTGACAGACAGCCATGTAAACTACCCACGAGCTATTGCAAGTAATAAGATGTCTGATGTCAAACACCTTACTGGTATTCACAGATGTAAAAGACTTGGTTTTAGCCATCAATATGCTATATTTACATGTTCCAGAAAAAGTACTACCTACTATGCTAGTATGAATAACTTTAGTTGTTATACCCTTCTTGAAAGAAGAAAGATGTTGTCCTACACTTTTCCCCTTTCTATATCCAAAATGACAATTATTCTTGTGCATTTAAACAACGCATAGCTCTTCACATTAGTGACATTAAATGTCAGAGATCTAGGAGTGCCTTGTATAAACATAAGATGGTGCATATAACAGCACATTTTGTATTCATAGGGTTGGACATGGTAGTTATACATAATACCAATGACCATTATAGACATCAGGTATTAACACAGAAAGAACAGAGGTGGATAGTTAATTTGGGGGCTTTATTTAAACCAGGCCTCAATGATCATTGGTAATATGATATTATGCTTTATGAGAACAACTAGCTTGGGTATATTATACCAGCCTGTTTATACTCAGCATAACGGTTATTTATCAGTGCATATATAATGTGCATATATAACATACATATTTATTCAGGTTATTTATTGGGTATTAAATGCATAGGTGATGGTTTATGGGACTGAGCATTTGTATTCTATTCTTTTTTCTTTTTTATTTTTTATTTCTCTTTTTTTAGGGTTTTTGTTAATTTTTTGTTACTTTATAGTTTATTATTTACAGTAAATAATATTTATGTCCTACGGGGAAATGTGGTATAACATTCATGTTTAGGATATTATAATGTTTAAGCAAGTTCTCATGGGTTTCATATTTTACATCTAGACTAATTTATATAAAACATATTTTGGTATAGTATTTTACTATCAAAATATAAGCATGTTTGTTTTTTTGGACTTTTACAAACATGTAGTTCTTTATGGTGTTTGAGGCTATATGTGGTTTATATTTTAAATGAAAGGGTGTATGCCTTTAAATTTGAATAGCTTCATTCGCATAAGTGTTTAAATCCGGGTTCCTGTAACATAGCGATGCACACTGAGGACGCCTTATGTGAAACCGGCCACTGGTTTGTGCTTTTGTTGGACATTTTGTCTAATAATTTGACCTGCTGGATTTATTTCGAGTGCTGGATATGTTTGTGGACTTTATATATATATATATATATATATATATATATATATATATATATATATATAAACAATATAAAATGAACAAACTGATTTAAACAAGTTACCCAATTAACCAGAAAAAAGCTCAAAATTGAGCCCTGTTCCAGCAGTCTTCAAGCAGACAAGTTCTAACTGCACACTCCTGCTACTAGGGTGCAGGGGAAACTTCTCCAAAAAAAGATGGCCCGGATCAGTGCTCAAGTTATACAAACAAAGCTAGATTCAGCAGGCCTGATTCTGGTCTATACTATAGCAACAAGGTGCACCAATTTCAGAAAGAAACAGTTCAAATAAGCAGGCACAATAAGCCTGTGACCAGAAATTCCCAGCTCAGAAGGGCACAATCCTGCCTCTCCTCCCACATGAGTGCAGACCACAACTCTCTTAATGTAGAATAACTGGCCTGAAGCCCAAGTGTTTAAGCCAGAACTAATACACTTTTAGAATAGCAGACACTGGGCCTTCAATCAGCAATTCTCAGCTTAGAAGGATGTAACCTACCTGTCTTGCCACAACAGTGCAGACCACAAACCTTCTTAATGTAAAACAACTGGTATGAAGCCTGAGTGCTTAAACCAAAAGACTTAGAATAACAGTTAAAATTTAATCAGGCTACTACCATGCAGTAATAAATGCATCAGAATAAATAAAATTGAGTACTTTTAAGAAAAGCAAAATAAAGTAGGAGTAAACACAAATACCTTAAAAGCAGAGGAATAAAGTGCATTTTTTTAAGTGCAAGGAGAGAGGAAGGAAGAATCTTAGTGGGTTGACCTTCTCAAATCTTCTCTCTGTATTAAGTCGAGTGAGCACTAGACTCAGAATATGATCTCACTGTACTCTAAGTGAGCAAATGAGATGGACCCAGGAGGAGTGTTCTAATACAGACTTACAGGAGGACCGGGCAATTCCACAGCCACCAACACTAATACCAACACAGGAACAGGGAGGGTGGGTGCGGAACTAATTGTAGAGAGACACACAGCACACTGTCCAATCAAACACACAACTAGGAAACAGAAAAAATGAAAATACAGTACTTTTAAAACTTCAAGTTTGTACTTAACAGAAGACTAAAATACACTACTGCAAGTTTTACTTAACTTCAGTTCTAATACAGATATTTGTAGCCAAGCAAGTCTCTCAGAAGTTGAGCATGATGAAATAAAATATATTGATGAAAATAAAATATCACCAAGAAAAATATTTTTGTGAAAAATTAAAATTGATGATATAGAAAAATATAGAAAAGTACAATCTACTTGAGGAAAAATTATTTAGTGTCTGCTTGGAGTATAAAAATACCTATGCAAACACTTCCAAACAAAAGTCTTAAATCTCCTAGACTTCATTATTTATTTGGGAGGCATACATATATCCACCCATCTGGCTGCAGTGATGCTGCGGTTAGTGTTGTCGCCTAACAGCAAAAGGTTCTCTGGTTCAATTCTTGACTGGAGTTCCTTCTCTGTGGAGTCTGTGTGTCCTACCTGTGGTCGAATGAGTTTTAAAGACATGTATGTAGATGCATGTGTGTATGTGTATACATTCTGTAAAGGTTGGGTGCTGGGCTGGCAACTTAACACTGCAAAAACATCACTGCCAATCAACCTGCAGACTGGAGGTGACCCCCTAACCAGGAGAAGCTGAAAGACATTGCTTTTACATATATCCACCCATTGTTTCTAAGTTAATTTCTTATCCTATCTCTCTTCCCAATCCTTGCTGACCTCCTTTGATTGATTCTCACAGTTATGTAATATTTTATGTTTGTGTTTGTGTCTTTCGGCTTTTCCCGGTTAGGGGTAGCCACAGCGGAACTCCGGTCCGCTAATGATTGGTAGTTGATTTTTACGTGCCGAGTTACCAGCTCTGTTATGTAATATTTTATATTCTCTATTAATTCTCCCTTTTTGATGTCAGCTTCTATTCTAGATTCTACTAAAAAGTCTGCCACTGCTGGCCTTTCACTTAGGACCTTCTCTTTTCATATACTCTGATATCAGCCCTTAATAGTGAAGACAGTCTATAGCCTGCAATCCAAATGTATTCTTGGCCTCTTTCCATTCTTTTATGTTTCCCTCTCTAATCATTTGCTCCCAATACCTTAGCCCCATCTCCAGTTTTCTCCAGTAAATTCAAGCTCACTCTTGTCTATTATCTTTACCCTTAATTGCAATCATCCCTAACAGCAGGTTAATCATTCTTAATTCCTATGCTGGCTTACTTCTTAAAATACTTCCTGCTACTTTATGAATATACTATTCTATGTGGTTATTATTATTCGCATTAAGGATCTGCATCCAAACTCTCAGCCTCACCTTTTTTCATGAGTTCCCCCTATTTTATCATCATTCCTTTCCACTTTGAATTGCAGCTTTTTGTGCTATATTTAGAAGTATTACCTTTGTAGCTCTGAAATATACCTTCACATCAGGTAATCCCAAACTATCTTGTTCTATTGAAAGAACCAACTTATCCTACTTAACTCTTGCCCTCGCCCTCTCCCAGATAAAACCCTTCAGCTCTTAATTAATTGCTATCTAGAACTTCTCCATGGTTGATAAAAATATGCCTGACCTGCATATAAAACTAAAGGGACTAAAAGCATTTTCACTGCCTGTATCTTGCTAGTCATATCCATAAAATAGAGCCTCCAGTTTCTCAGTCTTTGTATTATATTTTGTTTAGTCTCCTCTCACATATATTTAGCTGCCATAATAGAATTCTTTTTGACCTATACTTATAAGTACTTTATTTTCTTGTGTCCCCATATATATAGGTATTGCTGAACCAATTTGTGTGTAGGTACATAGTTTACAGCTATTACCTTTATTTCATCTTCATCAATTTTTTATCCAGAAAAAAAAAATCTAAACTGTCTCAGTGCATTCCATAAGACTGAATTGTCCTTTTCTGGTTTTATCCGGTGCAAAGTAATATCATCTGCAAATAAAGCAAAGTTTTCTTGATTACCATACCAATTAAATCCTTGAATTTCTGAGTCCCTGCTTTTCTTTGCCAAAGGTACTAATTATAATGCAAATAACAAAGGGGAAAGAGGGCACCCCTGCCCCTGTTTCTTTGTTCAAACAGAACTTAACAGAGCTGAACCCCCCACTTTAATTTTCACCTCCGAGCCCTCACATATCCTCCTAATTAACTTCATTATTGTGTCAGGGAATTCAAATGCTTCCATTACCCTACTCATAAAATCCCAACCTACTCTATGGAATGCTTTCTCTACATCAAGACCCACGACAACAATGACATTTTTTTACATTCTGCTTCCCTCTGGCTCATCATTGTTCTATTAATGTTGTCAGATTTTTTTGTCTCTCCTTCAAAAAACCAAATCGATCCATATCTATCAATTTTGGCATAACCTTTGACATTCTTTTAGCTATTATAGACAAAAACACTTTATAATCATGGCTTAGAATTGAAATTGGCCAATATGAAGCTGGATCTGATGGGTCTTTACCATTTTTAGATATTACAGCCACCACAGCTTTCTTCCAGGATGCTGATGCCTCTTTTCCTTTTAAAATATTGTTGAACAAAACCTTCCAGATTTTTATTACTTTCTTCCATCATAGTTTACAAACTTCCACAGGAGTACTATATATTCCTGGAGACTTTCCTGTAGATTGGTTATACATCATCATTTGTATCTCATCTCCTGCTATCCTAACTGCTAATAATTGTGACTTATCTACCTCTAACCTTGGCATATTTAATTCTTCCATAATTACTTCCATTTGCAATTGTTTTTATTTCTGTATTCCTCTGCTTTATGATGATTTTCATAAAAATTCCAAAATGTTTCTAATACCTCTGTGGGATCTCTGGTTATTCTCCTTGTTTGTAGTCTCCCTAATCTTAACAACAGCCCTTTCTACTATCTGTTTCTTAGCTATTGTGCTAACAGCGTTTGTGCTCTGGAGTCATTATGAAGAAAGCAGGTGTGTAACAACAATCTTTCTAAATTCATGCATATTATCCAGGTAGTGCCTTATCTTCTCTTTAAAATTCTCCAGTTGCATCTGTTCTTGTTCTGTGATTCCCCCTATTCTGCAATAGTTTAACCTTTGTCAGACCCTCTAAATAATACTTGTTACTTCTTAACCATATCTATTTTTCTTTTATTTCTACCCTGATTTTAAACTCCAGTTCCATTTTATCCTACTCTCTAGCTATACATTCTGTAGAAATGTTTACCTCCCTAATAACCCTTGAATAATTTCTACTACACATTTCTTAAATTCCTCTCTGTTTAACAGAAAGGTGGGGAAGCACCGCTGTCTCATTTTTATTTAATTACCCTGCTTTTTTATTTTAGTTATTTGTATGTGATCTGAAATAGTTATCAAATGTGTATCAAAACTTTCAATTAAATGCACATGTTCTTGTGAAATATAATTTTGTCTAGCCTGATTTTGTATTTTGGGGAAAATATGGAAATTCTCTCTGAGTTTCTATTTCTGAATTAACATTTTCCATACCAAATATTTAAAAATAACAGTTAATAAGGTGAAATGTCAAACTATGCTGATAAACATAGCATCCGTCTACAGTCAGCTACTTACAGCCCTCATACAAAACTGTTCCCACAATGCATCAGAATATTTGTTCATAACCCCATTCCTTGTGCATATTTATGTCTATGTTGCCATAGATACCAAGTAGATGAATGATTTCTTAATATATAACGTTTCCATGATTTTAATGGTGCTAAAAGCTGACTTGATTCATCTGCAGCAGCTGCTTTTACTCATAGTTAAAGTGCCATTATACATTGGAATAACTTGCAATGTATTCTTTTGTTTATCAGTTATAGTATTATTTATCTCCTCCTGTTACTCAGAATGCTTAAAATTTATTATAGTCTTTTCTATGTTCATTTAATTAATATTTCATAATACCATATATATCACTTCCTTTTTAAATTTCAAAGACTTGTTTTTTTGGTAGGATGAATAGTTGCTTTTCAATTCAACAAGTGTGATGAGCTTTGTTTGAAAAAATTCCAAAATCAACAGTCTTCTCTTTTACCATTTGAACCATAAAGTGACAAATTGTCTTGCGTTTACATCAGCAAAATAGTTAAAGCTGTATTCAGAACTGCTGTAGTATTTACTGATGTTTAAAAATTAGCAGAGGAGATGATCATTAAGGCCTTCTCTAAAGGATGATAGAGTTCATCATGTAATTCTATACTGCTTTCTTTCACTTCACTTTTTTAGAAGGGAGAAAGACTTCCTTTGCTGTGAATTGCTCTCAAAACTATTTTAGCTCCTTAGCAGCTCTAAAGATTTTTTTATCGAGTTGTTTATCTGTCTACAAATAATACATTTTAGCATGTCTGTTATTCCCTACAGTGATCAGCCAGTCGACCCTGGCCTGGTTACTATTATCATTTTGAGGCTTAAGGACTTTCTGCTTTAAACATTGCAACCAGATCATGGCTGTTATTTCTTCTGGACACGTGCATCTAGGGTCATGTGTAAACTGGACACTTCCATCAGGGTCATGCGTAAACTCTTTCATATGCTTTCTCCAAGTTACTGTGCTTTCCACTGGTAATGCAAGTCTGGGTTATAGAGCTCCCTTTGGAATAACTTCTGCCTCTTTCCCTATGATGGTAAAATGATGTTTTCCATCTCACTTTCACCTCCCCTGTGCCAGCTCCTCCAGCTTTTAAGCTGTAATCACACACTGATTATCTGGGATATCATCAGGGATACATCCTCTAAGTCACAGAGGTAGCCTGTTTGATTCCCTACTTACACACTTTAAATCTGAACTCCAGTTCCTCTTTGCTTGAATTACTTTAGGCATAAACCTATGTATGATAACTTTCTGTCTGTTTGTCTATCTATCTATCTATCTATCTATCTATCTATCTATCTATCTATCTATCTATCTATCTGTCTAACTACTTGCTTGCTTATTTGTTTATTTACTTACTTATTAGTTTTATATTGAATAACCTTTCTGGTCAAGGTCTATTTCGATCTATCTGTCTCTGTTTGCTTGCTTATTTATTTATTTGCTTATTTACTTACCTATTTTCCTGTTCCATTTTTATTAATTATATACTGAGATAACCCTTTGGGTTGTGGTCTTTTCAAATGGCAACCCAGGGCAGTCTCCCATAATTCATACATTGTGTTTGCATTTGAATGCAAAACAAGGCAGTTAAAAGCTATCAGAATTAGTTATGTCACACAGCAACTTATAGGTAGTACCTGCATACAGAATACAAGAGAAGTTTACTTCTGTACAGCCCAACATTCATTAAGCTCTTCAATGATGGGCCTGGTATGCAAGGCTATGGAACGTATCATCATGGAACTTATAAACAATGAAAATAGTAATCTCCAAACTCTGGACCCCACCCAGTTCAGGTTTGTAAAAGGCAGATCATGTCTCCTAAACCTGAAAGACTTCTTTGAAGTGGTCACCAAAGCCGTAGATGAGGGTAAGGTGGTTCACACAGCCTATCTAGATCTCGCCAAGGCTTTCAACACCATCCCCAACTCTGGAATTATAAATAAACTCACTAAACTAGGTATAAATCCCTCTGTCACAAGAGGGGTTGCCAACTGGCTCACTGACAGATCCCACATTGTGAAAGTAGCATACTCCAGATCTGACCTCAGACCAGTGAAAAGTGGAGAACCACAGGGTTCAGTCCTGGGTCTTCTCCTGTTTGGTATCTACTTATCAGTGTGGACATCCTACAAAAGGGCCTTACTGAGACAGATGCCTGGTATCAAAACCATGGCCTCAAGCTCAATGCCAAAAAGTGCATTGTCATCCCTTTTGATAAAAACTCTGTACCCATGAACTACCACATAGGTGGTAGTCTACTTAACACCAAAAGTGTGATAAGAGACCTTTGGACACAGCTGGACAGTAGTCTCTTCTTTAATAATCGCATCACCACAGTAGTCAGTAAATCCTTCTACGTTTCATATCTCATCACAAAAGGTTTCTCATTCAGGAAAAAAGAGGTCATTGTTTCCCTCTACTCATCACTCATTAGACCCATTATAGAGTACAATTCTCCTTTTGGTATGTACCTCACAAGACATCTACAACAACTAGAAATGCCACAGAAATACCTCACAAAGAAGATTACTGGCCTCAAACATATAGCCTATGCAGACCGACTCAAAAAACTCCAGCTTTACTCCATCGCATATCGCCTACTTAGAGGTGATCTCTGCCTAGCATACAAAGCTATGTCAAACCCAGAGCTGTTGGACATTCTTCACTTAAAGAAATCCCAATCCCTCCACTCTAGGGACCTAAGCCTTGTCACCACAATAAACAGAGCGTGCTGGAGGGATAGATTCCTGTCCCAGAGTCTTCCCATACTCTAGAACAAACTACCTATCTATATCAAACAAAGCTCCTCATTAGCACTCTTCAAGAAAAAATCTTGATGATTGGATGGGAGATAGGAAATTCACCCCTGGGATCACTTCTGTGGCTCTGCTCGACAGGGGCACAGGAAAATAATTTTCTTGGGTAGCAAAAGCCAGGGTACCTTTTTGGCTAGGCTTATATAGGCCCTAAGGCCAATAGCCTAGTACCTACTTATGAACCTATGAGCATTTCCTATTAACTCCTACATCATATTCTGGTAATTCTTCTTTCTTTTCATGTACAAATATGCAAGACATGTTAATGACATTTGACTTAATAACTAAATTTATTTTTCTTTTATTTTATCTATCAATATCCAACGCATCAAGACGCAAGTAACTGTGGCAGTCATCAGTATTGAAGCAACATATAATAATCCTATAAGTGTAGCCCCAACTCTCTGTGGTCAGCAACAGTAAATCTTTTTAAATCACCTGACACAGTTCTCCACTGTACAAGTGGAATGTGGTTATACTGAAAAAAAAAACTTTAAATGCAACTTCATTTATTTGAGGAAGTAGTAATACATCACGGTCCTCAGTTTGTTTTTGGTATTCCATCAGATTTCTTGCTATGGTTTTACATTTTTTTTGACAGGTGTTGTGTAAGCCAAACATGTAGGAATTAATCATATTAAATCTTAATTGCTAGTATGGCCACAATATACATAGCTGTAAAAAAACATATTGGTAAATGACTTACATTAATTTTTGTCCACATCTACATACACACACACACTGCCACTTTTGCTCAAATATTTGTTTTTCTTTAACAATGCTATAACAAGGAATCACATAATAAAATACATCACTAGGGAAACAGTGATTAGAAAACAGTGCAACATTTCCAAATTTTTCAACCTTAACTCCAGACTTTCTTCATGAGTTTTAAACTATGGGCTGGAGTCAATAAACCCTAAATGGCTCAGTCATACTTTAAGCATGTAGCGGTGTGATGTGCACATGACAGCGAGTCAGTTTGTACTGAGTAAATGGTTCTACACAAAGTCTCAAAATGTGGAAACCAGGTAACATTCTCACATGCTAATTAGTGCATAAGCAGCTGAATTATATCCTAATCAGCCAATCCAAGCTAGTGCAGCTGTTCAAGAAACTATAAAGGAATTGTGTACTTTCCATGTCGCCATCTGTTCTGTAATCCAAAACCTCTTGAAATACAACCACAGAAACTACACAGAAGAGATAGAATGTTAGGGGTAGCTGTTGTTTAGGGTCTATATCACATAGTCGAAGTGTCAAAAATTCGACTATGTAAATATAGAACCCAAAAGTTCAAAAACTGAAAACTCCGAACACTCAGAACAGCGATTTTTTTTCCCCAGGGAAACAAATTGCTGTTTCTGTACAAAGCGCAGAAACACATGAACACTACATACTGTTTCTAATGTGGGGGGCTTTGCCGCCCACACCCCCCACACCCCCCCCCTATTTAAATATACCACCTCTGAGATCGCACCACAGTGGAGGAAATAGCAAAGCTGCAGAAACTGCTCACTGAATTCTTTCCCCGGGAAAGAATTCGATGTTCCGCAGCTTCGTTATTTTTAGACTTCAAACTTCCCAGTTTGAAGTTTCAGTGTTCGGACATTTGCACATTTGGACTTGTAATATTCACCCGTTGTTTATTTGTATGTGCAACTGTTTCAAGACAGACTATAATGCTGCTGTTTCTGCTGCTGCTGTTGATAGACTTTGGGCAAGGAGGAGAAGGCTATTTAGACTCTATTTAACTTTTCATGAGCTGCGTGAAATGGAAATACTAGAGCACTACAGGGTGGATTGAGTCACATTCCAGGAATTCTGCAACCTCTGCTGTCCTCATCTGAGACCAAGAGCAAACCAAAGGGAACCAATGCCTCTGGAGATCGAGGTATGTGTAGCACTTAGAAATTTAGCTACAGGAACCTTTTAGAGACCTGCAGGAGACAAACTGGGGGTGTCACAGGCATAAGCACCCTGGCTTCTACACAAGTTTCTAAATGCTATGCTACTGCATACCAGTGAGTCTATATATATAGTTCCCCTGTACCCCCAAGGACAGAACTCATGCAGACGTTCTACCCCACAGCACATTACCCTGAAGTCTTGGGTGTAATAGTCTGCACCCACATTGAGATCAAATCACCACCCGAGAATCAGGGAAGGGTCTACATCAACAGAAAGGTGTTTCACTCCATTAACTGTTGGGTCATTTCTAATGCTAAGGGAATCATCCTGAATGTGTATCTGGGCAATCCAGACAGTTACCACGACTCCCATATCTGGCACACCTCAAAGCTCTACCAGAGGTTTTCCAGGGGTGATGCCTCACAAAGTCATTCACAGGGGGGATGCATAGTATGCACTGGAACCATGGCTGATGACACCCATCAGAATAACATGCACACTCACAGAGGAACAGTATAATGAGGCACACGCTCAAACAGGAAACATCATAGATCATGTCTTTGGGCTGCAGAAGTCATGAAATGTGTACCCATTGTCAACAAAAGGCACTTAAAATATACTCCCCATTTAGAACAAAATGGCAGGTTGCCCCCCCCTCCCCAACCTTCATCACAAACAAAAGTGTCCGGACAAACATTAATTCTGCCAACATTCCTGTATTCAAGACTGCAGTTCTGTCATTGGTTACCTGACAACAGTTAAGAAGGTAAAGTAGAATGCCAGTCAGTTTTCAAACATAATAAAATTATCCCTGAATTTCAGGTGAAATTGCAAAAGCAAATGATAACAACATACTGTGCTATAAGCTTAAGCTTCCCATCTCACAAATATAAAGCACTACAAGAACTGCTGATACCAACAGTGAAAGATAAGAAATGCATACACATCAACCTTTATTTTTCTACTGCCTATATAAATACATTCCTAATGTTAGAATGTAATTGTACTTGAATAAGAGAAACATATCCTAGCAATGTATGTGCTTCTTTGCTGAAAATTTTCCTTCAAAGAAATGGCAGTCACAGTCTTCTCTTTCTTAAATCAGTCTCCTCACCTTCAAGTTCCCTAGCTACAGAGTTACTGTTTAGTGCAAATTCAGATGTCTGAGCCCTATGAAGATGCAAATGAGATGTGAACGTATTAGAACTGCTGAATAGCAAACTTTTGACTTGGTAAAGCAGATGTAAACATAGTGTAGCCTCTACACCATTGCTAGGTGCTAATGGCTTTCAACTGCAGATAATTATTCTGACTGAAGCAAAGCACAGTAA
Organism: Protopterus annectens; assembly: GCF_019279795.1. Classification (NCBI taxonomy): domain Eukaryota; kingdom Metazoa; phylum Chordata; order Ceratodontiformes; family Protopteridae; genus Protopterus; species Protopterus annectens. The sequence goes on along the minus strand of NC_056742.1, from coordinate 214,870,929 downwards.
TCCACAGACATCCTTCCTTGAAGTGGGTGTGTCAGTGAGAACACACTTACAAAGTGCAGAAACTAACTGCAGTGAGTTTTTAACAAAACAAAATACCCCACGTGTATATTTCTTTGTCATAATAGCATAGTTTCCTGCCTTTGCTGAAAAGTGCTGCTCACTGTAATTTGTATCACACCTCAAAAGAAAAATCAGAGGATATGCGCTAGAGATTGCATGTCTGAGTATAAACCAGATATAAGGGAAGGATTCCAGAATACAAAGAGAAGACAGAGCTGCAGTTTTGCAAACATATTCATAAGTATTGTGTGATCATTCATTCCACTAAATATGTTATCTACACATGTACAGTCAACTGAGAATGTCCAACTGTATGAACTGTTTACGACTGGATCTAAACTATGATTTGCTTCAATGCACATTATTGTATTGCTGTTACAAAGTTTTGTCTGTGGCAAAGAGAGATAACCCACTACAACTGTGCTGTTTTTGTGCAATTATACAATTCCTCCCTATTAATATTCTAAAATGTGCATGCTGATTGGCCAGCCCAACCAGCGTGCCTGTTGTAAATCCCACAATATACCAATGAAAAAAGGTCTGGTCACCCAGAATTTTTCCGTTGGTATAAACTACCCCAAAACTTTTTTTTACAATAAAAAAAAAAAAGAGAGAAAGCAGAGCAATGGAGACTTTCTTTTCTCTGTTGCTTCTGTTTCAAAGCCTTGCTGTACTGGGTATGTGTGGTAACGCAAGTCCCATATGCATGCGCAGTGCATCAAAAGGCAGACTCACTCCCGGATTTATGAAGCCCTTAACTCATTACAGTCGAGTGTTCCTCTGAGCATCTTCTGCAGTTAACTCCTACTCCTCTAGGTGTCAAATATTGATTGTTCATATTTGCATTAATAATTGCAAAACCATGTTACTTCCAAGGTACCAGGATATTTTGTCTTGAAGAATATGTGATGGCAAACACAACTGTATTGATATTTGAACTCTTTCAATGAGTATTTTCTAGAACTGTAAGGTGATAACTTCATTTTTTGAAGGCTTAAGCCATGCCCACTAGGAGTTAAAGGCACACACTCAAAAGAGCTGTACCGGAGGGAATGAGTCAGTAGAGTGCAGGATTAGTCTAAGAGCTATTTTCGGCAATATGGCTGACATGCAATCCAGGAACAAGCTCCCGGGATGTGCACGTGAGCTCTTAGACTTATCTTGCACGGACTGAGCTCCTGTATGCAAATTACCCTCATTTGCAGGGGAAAACCATGCAAATGAGGATAGTTTGTGATCCAGGAAGCTGTCAGCTGTCAGCTGTCAGTGCATGATGAGTGCAATCTGCAGAAATGTACTCGGTTAGTAACCTAGTACATTTCTGCAAACTACAAAACGGAGCTATGACAGCTCCAAATAAAGCATGCATATTATTGAGGAAGCATGCAATGGCCAAGTAGAAGGCCATTTGCATTGCAAAAGGTTTAAAAAAAAAACAACTTTTATTTTATTTTTTTCACCGATCTTGCCTGTTTAAGCATAGGGCAGCAGCGCGCAAACGGGATCGGGGGGAATAATAAAATAAACCTAAAATAAGCATTCTAACTAAAAGCAGTATTTTGCCACGCAAGTCAATGGCAGGCAGAAGACAACCTGGCAAGTGAGTAATGGTTGCTAAGGTGGGAGGCTCAGTGTGGGACATGTAACTATGCATTAACAGGCAACCCTATGCAAATGAGGGGAAGGATAGAGAATTCCAGATTCCCTGACAGTGCAAGCCTGCACCCAAGAGTGTAGGACTAGGAAATCCATGAGTGTAAGCCCTAGACATAGCTGACATCAGAAGGGGGTGTGTCAGGCATGCTGTAAGCTAATTGGAGCACTATGGCTCGTGTTTGCCCTTAGCTAAGCTAAGATAAGGCAGGGGGTATGTCTAGGGCTGCCCTATCTTACACCAAGAAAATCATGGTGTACACAGGTAGAACAAGCCAAAATCCTGATTCCCTGACAGTGCAAGCCTGCACCCAAGAGTGTAGGACTAGGAAATCCATGAGTGTAAGTCCTAGACATAGCTGACATCAGAAGGGGGTGTGTCAGGCATGCTGTAAGCTAATTGGAGCACTATGGCTCGTGTTTGCCCTTAGCTAAGCTAAGCTAAGGCAGGGGGTATGTCTAGGGCTGCCCTATCTTACACCAAGAAAATCATGGTGTACACAGGTAGAACAAGCCAAAATCCTGTAAAACCTGCTTACAGGTGCAAAAAAAAAAAAAAAAAAAAAAAACAGGAAATAGCAGCTCCGTTCACATCTGAGCACTGTGTTTGCGCTGCGTGCCCCCGGGCTCAAACAGGAAGGCAATAGGAAGGGAAACCAGCAGTAGGAAGGAAATCAAGTAGAACTAACTTAGCTGTCAGGTGAAATGTATTAGAATCAGCCAATTACACAGACAGCAGCCCAGTCCAGAACACTGCTATAAACTAAGCAAACACCTTACCCTCTGGTTTTTACCCACTCTACACCACCAGTGTATACAAGCTGGGAAATTTTAACAAACAAACCTACAAAATGAGAAGGGCTGCAGCAGGCAACATAGAACAAAATGTGCAAGAGGCTGAAAGTGGTGAGGATGTGAATGCTCACCATGGAACTAAGACACCAAGCAGTAGTTGTTTGTAAAAAAGTATAAAATCTTTTATTCCACACGAAAGTAAAACAAAAATATCCACAAGCGCTTTCACCCGGATGTTCCGAGCTTTCTCAAGTTGTTCCTCTGTTATCACACAACTGCTTATATAGTTGCTAAGCTCCAATTAAGTCACACAGCTCGTATTTAATTAAACAATTATACCAACTGAGTCGGACTCTTGTAAATCCATGTTAAAAACTGCCATTAAATAACCATTGTTGTTCTCTTTAAATTTTGAACCAATGTTTGCATTTGTCAAATACTTTTTACTTAAAAAACAAGCAAATAATAGTGTCATTTAAAATAATAATCCACCAATTAATAGTTGGCCTAAATTTATGCATTAAAGCAATTTAAATCCATTTCATTGCATAAATATGCACTGTAATTTTTATAACTACTCATGGAAATGAACATAAGATGGAACAAATAGTAAAAATACATCTCTCCCCCCCTTCCCCCCCCCCAAATCCTCATGGTGAATGTGTTCTGTCAACACAAATAGTTGTCCTTGCCATATTAGAAAACAAAAAGTGACTGAACATTCTTTATAAAATTTCTTTAGTGAAATTTTATTGTGGCAGAGAGATTGCAGTGAGTGTGTGTACCTTAAATTCATTCATAATCTGGCCCTTCTAAGTTTTAAAACTGGCTTGATACTAATTGTATCATTTAAACCCGGCCAGTTACTAGCATCTAATCTTAACTGCCACAATAACTCTCTGTACTCGAGGGTGGACTCCCAGTCCCCTCCTCGGACCTCGTGATCTACTTGTTCTACTACCATGAATTTAAAATTGCGATTTGGACATAAAAGGGAATGCTTGTATAATGCATTGGTCTCCTTGTTCTTCACTATTTCGTAGAAATGCTCATACATTCTTTTTCAAAGTTCCCTTTCCGTCTTCCCAATGTAAAAACTTTTACAGAACATGCATATCACCAAGTATATAACCCCCTTAGAGTTACATGTAAAATGTGTGGGGGATTTTATCCTCATTTTTCTTGAAGACAAATATACCCCCGTGTCATCTACAATTGCATAACACTGGTGACAAGCTCCACATTTGTAAGTACCCAATTTCTTTGTTCCACTTCTGTCTCTTCTTTTTCTCTCAAACATCTCCTTGAGATTTGTTCCCTTCTTTCTAATAAATCTTGGTTTGTGGGGTAAAGTGTTCTTTAATTCTTCGTGGGACATAAGTACTGGCCAAAATTTACCAATAACCCTTTCTATTTCATGGGCTTGGTCACAATATGTGTAAATGAATTTAGGTCCAATGAATTCATTTTGTTTAGTAACAGTTGCTTCATTATCCGTGTGCCCCTTCCCCACCAAGGGGTAATATGTTGAGTTTCTTTTATCCATTACTTCTTTAGATAGTACCTGAAATAAATCCAGAGGGTAACCTCTTTCTAAGAACATATGCTGTAATGTTTGAACTTCATTCAAGAAGTCAGCCTCTGTGCTGCACATTCTGGATGCTCTAATTAGTTGTCCTTTAAGAATGCCCTTTTTCTGTGAAAAAGGGTGTGCACTATGAAAGTGCAAAAATGAATTCGAGAATGAATCTTTTCTGTGAATCTTTGATTGAAAAGTTTTATTAACATGATCTTTGTAAAGGTTGATGTCCAGATAATGTAGCTCATTTGTTGCTATTGTGTGTGTAAACCTAAGAAAGGATGTAGTACTGTTGATGTGTGCCAAAAAATCTAAAAGTGCGTCATGTGTTCCTTTCCACAGAATACAAATGTCATCAAGAAATCTCCTGTAGAAAAGTAAGTGGCATTCCCAAGGCGGTGTAAATACAAATTCCGATTCCCATCTGTGGAGTATCACATTTGCGTAAATACTAACACATGGTGCCCCCATTGCCACTCCTTTAAGTTGTTTGAACATTTCGCCATTAAAAAACACAAAGTTATTCTCCAGTATGATGGTCATAAATTCCACAATCAAGTTGATTAAGTTCCCACTTAAATTGGTTTCTTGAATGAAAAAGTCACTAAACCACTGTAATCCTATGTTGTGTGGTATACTTGGGAACAAATCCTTAATGTCAATCATTACCATTAGAAGATCTGGATCAAAACTATCACAGGGGACCCTTATCAAGAACTCCCATGAGTCTTTGCACACATGTTTCAATAAATGAATGTACTTTTTGGTTACGTAATCTACAAATTTGGCTAGTGGCTCAGTAATACTACCACTACCAGCTACTATTGGTCTGAATGCCAACGGATCAATCCCTTTATGTGTTTTTGGGATTCCAAATATTAGTGGAAGCTTGGGTTTAGGAACATATAAAAAAATTAAAGGATTTTTCACTAATAACACCCTGAAGTAAGTAATCATTCAAAGCATATTTGATTTTGGACCAGGATATATTGACTTCGTTTCTAGAAACTGCCATGTATTGTTCATCATTTTGGAGCATTTGGTGGAGGTGTTCCTCATAATTACTGTTATACATAAGAACAATACCTCCACCTTTGTCCGGTTTCATCACCCTTATGTTGTCCCTTTTCAATGTTTCTATAAAGTCCATTTCCACTTGTTTCAAGTTGTCCTTCTCTGTTCTTGTGTATGGTAAAGCCCTAAATTCAGTTTCCACTAGTTGTTCGAACAATTTGATCAACAAATGCATTGGGGGGGTTAAATAAACTTTTCCTGTCTAACCCAGAATTGTTCTGTGCTTGATGTTTAAAGAGATGCTGTAAATTAAGGCTTCTGGTAAAGAGTTTTAAATCAATTTGGGTGGAAGGCAAATTACAATTTCTGTTAGGGACAAAGTGTAATCCCTTAGTAAAAACATTAAAAGCAGTGTCGTCAGGTATTGTCTCTGTGTAGTTGTAAATAGTAAACTTGGACCTGACATATAGCTTGCATGCCCCGTGTGTAGTATTAAAAATTACTTCTTCTGAATTCTCATTGCTTCCAATGCTTTTACTACCAGTGTGTCCTGCGCTGTTACCTAATGAACAATAGGTTCCTGTTTGACCTAAGTGTTCCAAGTGCGAGGGTGATTTTGTCTCCACCCCATTGGTCTCCCGGGGTGTTGGTAAAAATCCTGTGTAGACCCCTTACGTTCTTTTTGTGCTAACCTTGCACTTCTCCTAGGGGGTTCATCAGCCCAATTGTTATTTGGGGTTTCATTTCCATCTTTGTTGGTGTTTTGGCCTTCACCCCTAAAAGGTTTGTGTAAGGGGTAAGCCAGCCCCTCCCTGTATTCAATAAGATCTCTCTCTAATTTACGCAATTTCCTATTAATACCCTTATTGCAAAACATATCAACATCCTCGAACACTTTATTATATTCAAGCTTAACTGTACCAAAATTTTCATTAGTAATAATGTTGTTATTTAGTGTGTTTAAATCATTCATTAACACATTTTGTTTGGATTCATACTCTTCAACCATTACACATAACAGTTCTAATCCTGCTCGATCAAAGATCCCACACAATTTTTGGTAATACTGTGTCCCACTTTGAACATTATTTGGGAATTTGAATAATCGCAAACCCTTGGGTATGCGCTTCACCTTGATACATTCTTTTAAATAATCAACCTCTAATTGGTTGTTTTTCAAGGCGTATAATTTCTTTTTAAAAATGTCAAATTCATTTTCTATGATTGCTGAACTATTTGTGACAACAGTACCTTTGTGGAAAGAAAATTGTTGCTCTGCCCAGCTTGTAAAGCTGAAGTCCTTATTTTGTTGCTGCCGTTTATCCGTTTTTGAAGTCTTTGACTTCTCTGTAGTATCGTGCCTGTCTGTTCGGTCATTCCCTTCATTGTGTTTAGACCTAACATTACTGGCGTTATTCGAACCACAATTTGGTGAAGGGAAACACAGTATTCAAGTCACTGCAAGCTCCAAACAACCTTTTTTCCGTTTGTGCTGCGTGCTGCTGGTTCGCTGTAGGAGTGTTAGATCCTGGATTGGCTCCTTTCAGAAGCCCTGTAATCTCGGCTAATGCAGCCAGTACCCGGTTGAACTCCGCTCGAGTTACCGGTGTTTCTGAGCCGTTGCTGTTCAGAATTTCTGGTGTATCACCAGGATTAAAGGTGTCAGCTTCCGCAGCCATGACGCACCCACAAAGCCAAAACAAACGAAAGTTGAACCACGGAGCAAGAAGCAAGGAAATGTCCACCACAGAACTAAGACACCAAGCAGTAGTTGTTTGTAAAAAAGTATAAAATCTTTTATTCCACACGAAAGTAAAACAAAAATATCCACAAACGCTTTCACCCGGATGTTCCGAGCTTTCTCAAGTTGTTCCTCTGTTATCACGCAACTGCTTATATAGTTGCTAAGCTCCAATTAAGTCACACAGCTCGTATTTAATTAAACAATTATACCAACTGAGTCGGACTCTTGTAAGTCCGTGTTAAAAACTGCCATTAAATAACCATTGTTGTTCTCTTTAAATTTTGAACCAATGTTTGCATTTGTCAAATACTTTTTACTTAAAAAACAAGCACATAATAGTGCCATTTAAAATAATAATCCACCAATTAATAGTTGGCCTAAATTTAAGCCTTAAAGCAATTTAAATCCATTTCATTGCATAAATATGCACTGTAATTTTTATAAAAGAATGTATGAGCATTTCTACGAAATAGCGAAGAACAAGGAGACCAATGCATTCTACAAGCATTCCCTTTTATGTCCAAATCACAATTTTAAATTCATGGTAGTAGAACAAGTAGATCACGAGGTCCGAGGGGGGGACTGGGAGTCCACCCTCGAGTACAGAGAGTTAGTGTGGCAGTTAAGATTAGATGCTAGTAACTGGCCGGGTTTAAATGATACAATTAGTATCAAGCCAGTTTTAAAACTTAGATGGGCCAGATTATGAATGAATTTAAGGTACACACACTCACTGCAATCTCTCTGCCACAATAAAATTTCACTAAAGAAATTTTATAAAGAATGTTCAGTCACTTTTTGTTTTCTAATATGGCAAGGACAACTACTTGTGTTGACAGAACACATTCACCATGAGGATTTTGGGGGGGGAAGGGGGGGGAGAGATGTATTTTTACTATTTGTTCCATCTTATGTTCATTTCCATGAGTAGTTATAAAAATTACAGTGCATATTTATGCAATGAAATGGATTTAAATTGCTTTAAGGCTTAAATTTAGGCCAACTATTAATTGGTGGATTATTATTTTAAATGACACTATTTGTGCTTGTTTTTTAAGTAAAAAGTATTTGACAAATGCAAACATTGGTTCAAAATTTAAAGAGAACAACAATGGTTATTTAATGGCAGTTTTTAACACGGACTTACAAGAGTCTGACTCAGTTGGTATAATTGTTTAATTAAATACGAGCTGTGTGACTTAATTGGAGCTTAGCAACTATATAAGCAGTTGTGTGATAACAGAGGAACAACTTGAGAAAGCTCGGAACATCCGGGTGAAAGCGCTTGTGGATATTTTTTTTTAATTTCATGTGGAATAAAAGATTTTATACTTTTTTACAAACAACTACTGCTTGGTGTCTTAGTTCCGTGGTGGACATTTCCTTGCTTCTTGGTCCGTGGTTCAACTTTCGTTTGTTTTGGCTTTGTGGGTGCGTCATGGCTGCGGAAGCTGACACCTTTAATCCTGGTGATACAGCAGAAATTCTGAACAGCAACAGCTCAGAAACACAGGTAACTCGAGCAGAGTTCAACGAGGTACTGGCTGCATTAGCCGAGATTACAGGGCTTCTGAAAGGAGCCAATCCAGGATCTAACACTCCTACAGCGAACCAGCAGCACGCAGCACAAACGGAAAAAGGTTGTTTGGAGCTTGCAGTGACTTGAATACTGTGTTTCCTTCACCAAATTGTGGTTTGAATAATGCCAGTAATGTTAGGTCTAAACACAATGAAGGGAATGACCGAACAGACAGGCACGATACTACAGAGAAGTCAAAGACTTCAAAAACGGATAAACGGCAGCAACGAAATAAGGACTTCAGCTTTACAAGCTGGGCAGAGCAACAATTTTCTTTCCACAAAGGTACTGTTGTCACAAATAGTTCAGCAATCATAGAAAATGAATTTGACATTTTTAAAAAGAAATTATACGCCTTGAAAAACAACCAATTAGAGGTTGATTATTTAAAAGAATGTATCAAGGTGAAGCGCATTCCCAAGGGTTTGCGATTATTCAAATTCCCAAATAATGTTCAAAGTGGGACACAGTATTACCAAAAATTGTGTGGGATCTTTGATCGAGCAGGATTAGAACTGTTATGTGTAATGGTTGAAGAGTATGAATCCAAACAAAATATGTTAATGAATGATTTAAACACAATAAATAACAACATTATTACTGATGAAAATTTTGGTACAGTTAAGCTTGAATATAATAAAGTGTTCGAGGATGTTGATATGTTTTGCAATAAGGTTATTAACAGGAAATTGTGTAAATTAGAGAAAGATCTTATTGAATACAGGGAGGGGCTGGCTTACCCCTTACACAAACCTTTTAGGGGTGAAGGCCAAAACACCAACAAAGATGGAAATGAAACCCCGAATAACAATTGGGCTGATGAACCCCCTATGAGAAGTGCAAGGTTAGCACAAAAAGAACGTAAGGGGTCTACACAGGATTTTTACCAACACCCCGGGAGACCAATGGGGTGGAGACAAAATCACCCTCGCACTTGGAACACTTAGGTCAAACAGGAACCTGTTGTTCATTAGGTAACAGCGCAGGACACACTGGTAGTAAAAGCATTGGAAGCAATGAGAATTCAGAAGAAGTAATTTTTAATACTACACACGGGGCATGCAAGCTATATGTCAGGTCCAAGTTTACTATTTACAACTACACAGAGACAATACCTGACGACACTGCTTTTAATGTTTTTACTAAGGGATTACACTTTGTCCCTAACAGAAATTGTAATTTGCCTTCCACCCTAATTGATTTAAAACTCTTTACCAGAAACCTTAATTTACAGCATCTCTTTAAACATCAAGCACAGAACAATTCTAAGTTAGACAGGAAAAGTTTATTTAACCCCCAATGCATTTGTTGATCAAATTGTTCAACAACTAGTGGAAACTGAATTTAGGGCTTTACCATACACAAGAACAGAGAAGGACAACTTGAAACAAGTGGAAATGGACTTTATAGAAACATTGAAAAGGGACAACATAAGGGTGATGAAACCGGACAAAGGTGGAGGTATTGTTCTTACGTATAACAGTAATTATGAGGAACACCTCCACCAAATGCTCCAAAATGATGAACAATACATGACAGAACTAAGACACCAAGCAGTAGTTGTTTGTAAAAAAGTATAAAATCTTTTATTCCACACGAAAGTAAAACAAAAATATCCACAAACGCTTTCACCCGGATGTTCCGAGCTTTCTCAAGTTGTTCCTCTGTTATCACGCAACTGCTTATATAGTTGCTAAGCTCCAATTAAGTCACACAGCTCGTATTTAATTAAACAATTATACCAACTGAGTCGGACTCTTGTAAGTCCGTGTTAAAAACTGCCATTAAATAACCATTGTTGTTCTCTTTAAATTTTGAACCAATGTTTGCATTTGTCAAATACTTTTTACTTAAAAAACAAGCACATAATAGTGTCATTTAAAATAATAATCCACCAATTAATAGTTGGCCTAAATTTAAGCCTTAAAGCAATTTAAATCCATTTCATTGCATAAATATGCACTGTAATTTTTATAAAAGAATGTATGAGCATTTCTACGAAATAGCGAAGAACAAGGAGACCAATGCATTCTACAAGCATTCCCTTTTATGTCCAAATCACAATTTTAAATTCATGGTAGTAGAACAAGTAGATCACGAGGTCCGAGGGGGGGACTGGGAGTCCACCCTCGGTACAGAGAGTTAGTGTGGCAGTTAAGATTAGATGCTAGTAACTGGCGGGGTTTAAATGATACAATTAGTATCAAGCCAGTTTTAAAACTTAGATGGGCCAGATTATGAATGAATTTAAGGTACACACACTCACTGCAATCTCTGCCACAATAAAATTTCACTAAAGAAATTTTATAAAGAATGTTCAGTCACTTTTTGTTTTCTAATATGGCAAGGACAACTACTTGTGTTGACAGAACACATTCACCATGAGGATTTTGGGGGGGGAAGGGGGGGGAGAGATGTATTTTTACTATTTGTTCCATCTTATGTTCATTTCCATGAGTAGTTATAAAATTACAGTGCATATTTATGCAATGAAATGGATTTAAATTGCTTTAAGGCTTAAATTTAGGCCAACTATTAATTGGTGGATTATTATTTTAAATGACACTATTTGTGCTTGTTTTTTAAGTAAAAAGTATTTGACAAATGCAAACATTGGTTCAAAATTTAAAGAGAACAACAATGGTTATTTAATGGCAGTTTTTAACACGGACTTACAAGAGTCTGACTCAGTTGGTATAATTGTTTAATTAAATACGAGCTGTGTGACTTAATTGGAGCTTAGCAACTATATAAGCAGTTGTGTGATAACAGAGGAACAACTTGAGAAAGCTCGGAACATCCGGGTGAAAGCGCTTGTGGATATTTTTTACTTTCATGTGGAATAAAAGATTTTATACTTTTTTACAAACAACTACTGCTTGGTGTCTTAGTTCCGTGGTGGACATTTCCTTGCTTCTTGGTCCGTGGTTCAACTTTCGTTTGTTTTGGCTTTGTGGGTGCGTCATGGCTGCGGAAGCTGACACCTTTAATCCTGGTGATACAGCAGAAATTCTGAACAGCAACAGCTCAGAAACACAGGTAACTCGAGCAGAGTTCAACGAGGTACTGGCTGCATTAGCCGAGATTACAGGGCTTCTGAAAGGAGCCAATCCAGGATCTAACACTCCTACAGCGAACCAGCAGCACGCAGCACAAACGGAAAAAAAGGTTGTTTGGAGCTTGCAGTGACTTGAATACTGTGTTTCCTTCACCAAATTGTGGTTTGAATAATGCCAGTAATGTTAGGTCTAAACACAATGAAGGGAATGACCGAACAGACAGGCACGATACTACAGAGAAGTCAAAGACTTCAAAAACGGATAAACGGCAGCAACGAAATAAGGACTTCAGCTTTACAAGCTGGGCAGAGCAACAATTTTCTTTCCACAAAGGTACTGTTGTCACAAATAGTTCAGCAATCATAGAAAATGAATTTGACATTTTTAAAAAGAAATTATACGCCTTGAAAAACAACCAATTAGAGGTTGATTATTTAAAAGAATGTATCAAGGTGAAGCGCATTCCCAAGGGTTTGCGATTATTCAAATTCCCAAATAATGTTCAAAGTGGGACACAGTATTACCAAAAATTGTGTGGGATCTTTGATCGAGCAGGATTAGAACTGTTATGTGTAATGGTTGAAGAGTATGAATCCAAACAAAATATGTTAATGAATGATTTAAACACAATAAATAACAACATTATTACTGATGAAAATTTTGGTACAGTTAAGCTTGAATATAATAAAGTGTTCGAGGATGTTGATATGTTTTGCAATAAGGTTATTAACAGGAAATTGTGTAAATTAGAGAAAGATCTTATTGAATACAGGGAGGGGCTGGCTTACCCCTTACACAAACCTTTTAGGGGTGAAGGCCAAAACACCAACAAAGATGGAAATGAAACCCCGAATAACAATTGGGCTGATGAACCCCCTATGAGAAGTGCAAGGTTAGCACAAAAAGAACGTAAGGGGTCTACACAGGATTTTTACCAACACCCCGGGAGACCAATGGGGTGGAGACAAAATCACCCTCGCACTTGGAACACTTAGGTCAAACAGGAACCTGTTGTTCATTAGGTAACAGCGCAGGACACACTGGTAGTAAAAGCATTGGAAGCAATGAGAATTCAGAAGAAGTAATTTTTAATACTACACACGGGGCATGCAAGCTATATGTCAGGTCCAAGTTTACTATTTACAACTACACAGAGACAATACCTGACGACACTGCTTTTAATGTTTTTACTAAGGGATTACACTTTGTCCCTAACAGAAATTGTAATTTGCCTTCCACCCTAATTGATTTAAAACTCTTTACCAGAAACCTTAATTTACAGCATCTCTTTAAACATCAAGCACAGAACAATTCTGGGTTAGACAGGAAAAGTTTATTTAACCCCCCAATGCATTTGTTGATCAAATTGTTCGAACAACTAGTGGAAACTGAATTTAGGGCTTTACCATACACAAGAACAGAGAAGGACAACTTGAAACAAGTGGAAATGGACTTTATAGAAACATTGAAAAGGGACAACATAAGGGTGATGAAACCGGACAAAGGTGGAGGTATTGTTCTTACGTATAACAGTAATTATGAGGAACACCTCCACCAAATGCTCCAAAATGATGAACAATACATGACAGTTTCTAGAAACGAAGTCAATATATTCTGGTCCAAAATCAAATATGCTTTGAATGATTACTTACTTCAGGGTGTTATTAGTGAAAAATCATTTAATTTTTTATATGTTCCTAAACCCAAGCTTCCACTAATATTTGGAATCCCAAAAACACATAAAGGGATTGATCCATTGGCATTCAGACCAATAGTAGCTGGTAGTGGTAGTATTACTGAGCCACTAGCCAAATTTGTAGATTACGTAACCAAAAAGTACATTCATTTATTGAAACATGTGTGCAAAGACTCATGGGAGTTCTTGATAAGGGTCCCCTGTGATAGTTTTGATCCAGATCTTCTAATGGTAATGATTGGCATTAAGGATTTGTTCCCAAGTATACCACACAAAATAGGATTATAGTGGTTTAGTGACTTTTTCATTCAAGAAACCAATTTAAGTGGGAACTTAATCAACTTGATTGTGGAATTTATGACCATCATACTGGAGAATAACTTTGTGTTTTTTAATGGCGAAATGTTCAAACAACTTAAAGGAGTGGCAATAGGGGCACCATGTGCTAGTATTTACGCAAATGTGATACTCCACAGATGGGAATCGGAATTTGTATTTACACCGCCTTGGGAATGCCACTTACTTTTCTACAGGAGATTTCTTGATGACATTTGTATTCTGTGGAAAGGAACACATGACGCACTTTTAGATTTTTTGGCACACATCAACAGTACTACATCCTTTCTAAGGTTTACACACACAATAGCAACAAATGAGCTACATTATCTGGATGTCAACCTTTATAAAGATCATGTTAATAAAACTTTTCAATCAAAGATTCACAGAAAAGATTCATTCTCGAATTCATTTTTGCACTTTCATAGTGCACACCCTTTTTCACAGAAAAAGGGCATTCTTAAAGGACAACTAATTAGAGCGTCCAGAATGTGCAGCACAGAGGCTGACTTCTTGAATGAAGTTCAAACATTACAGCATATGTTCTTAGAAAGAGGTTACCCTCTGGATTTATTTCAGGTACTATCTAAAGAAGTAATGGATAAAAGAAACTCAACATATTACCCCTTGGTGGGGAAGGGGCACACGGATAACGAAGCAACTGTTACTAAACAAAATGAATTCATTGGACCTAAATTCATTTACACATATTGTGACCAAGCCCATGAAATAGAAAGGGTTATTGGTAAATTTTGGCCAGTACTTATGTCCCACGAAGAATTAAAGAACACTTTACCCCACAAACCAAGATTTATTAGAAAGAAGGGAACAAATCTCAAGTAGATGTTTGAGAGAAAAAGAAGAGACAGAAGCGGAACAAAGAAATTGGGTACTTACAAATGCGGAGCTTGTCACCAATGTTATGCAATTCTAGATGACACGGGGGTATATTTGCCTTCAAGAAAAATGAGGATAAAATCCCCCACACATTTTACATGTAACTATAAGGGGGTTATATACTTGGTGGTATGCATGTTCTGTAAAAGTTTTTACATTGGGAAGACGGAAAGGGAACTTAGAAAAAGAATGTATGAGCATTTCTACGAAATAGCGAAGAACAAGGAGACCAATGCATTATAGAACAAGGAGACCAATGCATTATACAAGTATTCCCTTTTATGTCCAAATCACAATTTTAAATTCATGGTAGTAGAACAAGTAGATCACGAGGTCCGAGGGGGGGACTGGGAGTCCACCCTCGAGTACAGAGAGTTAGTGTGGCAGTTAAGATTAGATGCTAGTAACTGGCCGGGTTTAAATGATACAATTAGTATCAAGCCAGTTTTAAAACTTAGAAGGGCCAGATTATGAATGAATTTAAGGTACACACACTCACTGCAATCTCTCTGCCACAATAAAATTTCACTAAAGAAATTTTATAAAGAATGTTCAGTCACTTTTTGTTTTCTAATATGGCAAGGACAACTACTTGTGTTGGCAGAACACATTCACCATGAGGATTTTGGGGGGGAAGGGGGGGAGATGTATTTTTACTATTTGTTCCATCTTATGTTCATTTCCATGAGTAGTTATAAAAATTACAGTGCATATTTATGCAATGAAATGGATTTAAATTGCTTTAAGGCTTAAATTTAGGCCAACTATTAATTGGTGGATTATTATTTTAAATGACACTATTATTTGCTTGTTAAGTAAAAAGTATTTGACAAATGCAAACATTGGTTCAAAATTTAAAGAGAACAACAATGGTTATTTAATGACAGTTTTTAACACGGACTTACAAGAGTCCTACTCAGTTGGTATAATTGTTTAATTAAATACGAGCTGTGTGACTTAATTGGAGCTTAGCAACTATATAAGCAGTTGCGTGATAACAGAGGAACAACTTGAGAAAGCTCGGAACATCTGGGTGAAAGCGCTTGTGGATATTTTTGTTTTACTTTCGTGTGGAATAAAAGATTTTATACTTTTTTACAAACAACTACTGCTTGGTGTCTTAGTTCCATGGTGGACATTTCCTTGCTTCTTGGTCCGTGGTTAAACTTTCGTTTGTGTTGAGGATGTGAATGCTGCTGAACAACCCACAGTGAGGAGACGGAGAAGAGTGTACAGACCCAGGGTAACCTACCAGGGGCTACATGATCTGAAGATAGTAGAGCACTATAGGGTGGACGGAGACCTCCTACAGCAAATTGTTGGGCTGTGGCGACCACACCTGACACACCAAACTGGCCGAGGGGAACCCATCCCAGTGGATACCAAGGTATGTGTAAGCCTAGGTATACTAGCCACAGGTACCTCCCAAAGCACAACTGGGGAAATCATGGAGATCTCACAAGCATCAGCATTCATAGTATTCCACCAGTTCCTGGATGCCATATCAGCACATGCTAGTGAGCACGTATATTTCCTCAACACACGTGAGGTTTTGACGAGCAATGTGCATCTCTTCCACCAAATAGCAGAATACCCTGGGGTAGTGGGTGCTATAGACTGCATGCACATATGCATCAAAGCACCACCTGGTGAGCAGGGTAGGGCCTATATCAACCACAGGGGCATCCCCTCCATTAACTGCCAAGTCATATGTGATGCCCAGGGCATTATAATGAATGTGTGTGCTGGCTGCCCTGGAAGCTATGATGATTCACACATATGGCATCTGACACAGCTGTACCACAGATTTTCCAATGTGGACATTCCCTACGGTCACCTAGTGGGGGATGCTGGGTAACCACTGGAGCCGTGGCTGATGACACCCATCAGAAATGCACACACACCTGAACAACAATGCCATAGTGAGGCACACGCACAAGCAGACGTATAATAGAGCGTGTGTTGGGGATACTCAGGTCATGGTTCCAATGTGTGGGCACATCCGGTGGAGTTTTGCAGTATTCACCAGCTACGTGTACGCAAATTGTTATGGTATGTGCTATGCTACACAATATGATCCTGCGGAAACAGCTGCAGCAGGAACAGTATGGGGCAGGGCCACACAGCCCCCCACCAATGCCAAGGCCTGCACAGGCACAGAGTGACTCGGAGGAGGAACAACCTGAGCCTTCCCCAGTAGGCAGAAGGAGGCATGCCCAGTATGCCCTGGCCTTGGCAAAGAGGCAACACATAGCATATGCAGTGACACAGTAAGGACCCAGGGAATGACACCTCTCTCTGACTTGCACACACAGTAAAAGGGATGCCAAACATGACACTACCTGTGCTCAACCATGCATAGGGAGTGTACTATGTGCATCCAACATAGGCAGCCCTCCAGCACCATCCTCAAGTCTGGCACACCCTCAAGGTAAGTCAATCAACCTACCAATTTCCAAATGGAGTAGAATGTGTTGTTACCTGTAGCTATGGTATGGATGTGAACATGCAAGGGAATTGGGTGGTCGAATGTTATGGCAGCAAACAGCAGACACGCACAGTGGCATCATGACATCTGTAACATATACTGGAGTCACCACAGTAGCCAGTAATACACAGGGTGACAAAACCCACTGCAGGAAATGGGCTGAGTGACATATGTGTCCATAAGACCCACACATGCCAGTCAGGAAGGTTCACATATCCAACAACAGTCTCAGCCAGCAGGACATTTGTACACAAACATAAACAAATGCTGTACTATGGCTTTTGAATGAGCCCTAAGGGTAACTCCTCCCCCAGGCCTACACAGACAGACTACAGCAGGCCAGGCAGTTGGATGTAAGTTGTGAAGGCTAGGAAGTCAGAAACTAATATGTAGGTAATTAAAGCTAAGATCTGTAGTACACTGGAACATCTCTAGCCAGCATGATAGATAAGACTACAGACTGAAATGGAGTACCTGACATAACAGTACAGTCCTAGCAAATGTGTACAAGTGCCAGGTGTACCCCCCCATTCTACATACACTTATAGTAACAGTCAGGTGCCCCCCCCCACACACTCCTGTGTAGAAATGATCCACACATGTAATACAGATGGCCAAACTGGGCATGCTCACACACAGAGGAATGAAGGTAATGTCAGTCAACAACATACTGAAAGGTCATACTGGGCATGCTCACAAACGCAAACACATGAAGGCCATGTCTGCAAACACCAGTAGACCAGACATATCTGGCAGTCGCAGTTCTTAGTGCAGACACATATCAGTATGCACCACTCTTGCCTTGCACACACAGTGGATATGAATACAGACATATATGTAAGGACAACACACTATAATAAGCCAAAGGTAGATGGACATAGATGTGTGGAAGAGGGTGACCATGACAAGGAGCCATCTGGGCCTGTCCTACCCAGCACGCAGCCAAAGGACCCCAAACACATGAGGTGCAGATGTCATTCACTGCAGATACTATCCACCAGTATCTGTCAGCATCACAGACTATGTGGTGCACATGCCAGCTGTGCAACATGACTGTACAAGGAAGTTGTAATCCAGTAGCTGTATACATGTACCTGTGATATATGACCACGAGTGTGCCCACATGTGGCATGTCAACCCCTACATGAATGGGTTATGGCCCATGCACACACCACCCTCCCCATAACAGTATTATGACAAGCCTGCTGAGGTCATCCAATGTGAAATACACCTTTGGGAGAGCTGTAGCTCAGTAATCTGCACTGCGCTTCCCATAACTGCATACTGCTGTAGTGATAAAGTAGTTAGGTAGTAGTTCTAAACCCAGACTTGGCAATTTTGTGAGTGTGTTTTTGTGTGCGTGTCTGTCTCTGTGTAGAGAGAAATGCTTTTTAGGCTACTTACACTCCGTCCAATTCATATACTCAGCTTTGGAGTGGCTGCTGATGTCACTCACCTAGAAATACACCTCTGGAAAAGTCATAGTGCAGTAATTTCCATAGCGCATCCTATAACTGCGTTCTGCTATAGTGTGATAAACTAGTTAGATGGGTGTTCTAACCCCGAACCTCGTAACTGCGTTTGTGAGTGAACCTGTGTGTGTGTCTGACTGAATAGAAAGCAATGCTTTTTAGGCTACTCACACTCCGTACAATTCATATACTCAACTTTGGCAAGGCTGCAGATGTCACTCACCTAGAAATACCTCTAGGAAGATTATAGCCCAATGATCTCTATTGCACATCCTGCAACTGCATGCTGCCGTAGTGTGAGGAAGTAGTTAGAGAGATGTTCTAACCTCAGGTTTAGCAGCTGTGAATGTGTGTCTGACTGAGTAGAAAGCAATGCCTTTTAGGCTACTCACACTCCATGCAAATCATATACTCAACTTTGGCAAGGCTGCTAATATCACTCACCTAGAAATCCATCTCTGGGAAAGTCATGACCCAATAATTTCTGTAGCATGTCCTGTAACTGTGTACTGCTGTAGTGTGATGAAGTCGTTAGTTAGGTATTCTAGCCCAGATTTGGAAACTGTGTGTGTCTGACTGAGTAGAGAGCAATGCTTTTTAGGCTACTCACACTCCGTGCAAATCATATACTCACCTTCAGCAAGGCTGCTGACGTCACTCACCTAGACATACACCTCTGGGAAGGGTGTAGCCCAATAATCTCCATAGCACATCCTGTACTTGTGTACTGCTGTAGTGTGATAATGTAATTAGGTAGATCTTCCAACCCCAGACTTGGCAACTGTGTGCATGTGTGACATTCCCTCTGTCTCTGTCTGTCTTTGACTGATTAGAGAACAATGCTTTTTAGGGTATTAACACTCCTTATAATTCATATACTCAATGTTGGCAATGCTGCTGATGTCACCTATCTAGAAATACACCTCCGGGAAGGTTATAGCTCAGTAATCTCTGTAGCACATTCTATAACTGCGTACTGCTATAGTGTGATTTAGAACTGTGATAGTGTTCCATCTCCACCCATGGCATTCTGGATGTTTAGTGTGTTTTCAAATGTCTGTGTATGGAGAAATGCATTATAGGCTACTCACTCACAGTACATTTCAAATGCCCTTGTCTGGCAAATCTGCTGATGTCATTCATTGTGAAATACAACTTTGTGGAAGAAGTTCTATAGTAATCACTGTGGTGCGACCTATAACTGCTCTGTGCTGTTGTTTAATATAGGCCTTGGCCAGGGGTTTAATACCTGCACATGTTGGTTGTGGATGTTTTGTGTGTGTCTCACTGTCTGTGTAGGGAGCAATGCATTTTATGCTAGTAACTCTCAGTACAGTTGAAATGCCCTTCTTTGGTAATCCTGCTGATGTCATTCATTGTGAAATACACCTTTGGGGAAGGTTTTCTCTAGTAATCACTGTGGTGCGTCCTATAACAGCTCCCTGTTGTAGTGTGATATAGAACTCAGTCAGGGGGTCTATACCCACACATGTCAGTTGTGGACATTTTGTGTGTGTTTCACTGTCTGTGTGGGGAGAATTGCATTTTAGGCAAGCCACTTGCAGTACAGTTGAAATGCCCTTCTTTGGTAATCCTGCTGACATCATTCATTGTGAAATACACCTTTGGGGATGAAGTACTTCAGTAATGTTTGTGGTGTGTACTATAACTGTGTACTGCTGTCATGTAATAAACTAGATAGGTAGAGGTTCACCTCTCAGACATGACAGGTGTGTGTGTGTTTGTAACTCGTATCCTCTGGGGCAATGTGGAGGGGATTTTGCTTATTTCTTTTACGGTGCGCCACTATATATCACAATGTCAACCATACAGGGATAACAGATGTAAATTAGTTGAGAGGCTGGAGTGCAAAGCCATACCCGTACATGTGACATCAAGGCCAGCCAATCACAGTTAGCAACCCACTATTACCCAGAGCACACACTCAACCCATGTGTCATACGCACACACATGCCAAGGCAACCGCCAATATGTGGGTAGTACACTGTATATTGGCCACTGATAGTAACTATGCAGTGATAGCAGTGGGCTACAGAGGGCATGTCACCTTGCCCATTTGTCCAATATGCACGTACATGCAGACAGTGCATCTCTACCATGTTCCCCAATGGACACCTGCACCACCTATGGTACCTTTACATGTGACTCACAATGGACATGCCATGCCTGACAACATGCCCTGTATGGACAGATGACACTGACATCAGGGAATGCTGTTAACATGCTATCAATGTAGGTGCAGGGTAAACCTGCTGCCCATTACCAGTCCTGCCACAGGTGGGCAAGACTGGCACATTTGATGATAATCTGTGTTCACAACGTGTGCCAGACACCCCAGGTGCAGTAGCACATGTCACTGTAGATGCATGTGGGAGGTGTGCACATCCCAGACACCATCCATGTCATGGACTAAGGAACACATACATGGCAAGTGATGCACAGCATTGGCCACATACAATAGTCACCCATGTGACTGGATGGGGGATGCAATACCCACCTGTGTGGGCAAATGCAGAAACTACAGGCCTGAGCCACAATGCAGACCATTGTCATGTGGCCTGATGCCAAGGTATACCCATCGCCTATCCTTGTACAGCCTGCTTGCACAGTTGACCACCACACACCCATTCAGACAAGCACCCATACATGTCAGAACTGACACCCTGTGTGTTCATGTGTGTGTTGTATGGTGCTTATGTCCACAACCACACTCACTACAACCCCCCCAGGGCATACCGAAGCATGCTGTTGGATGTCTGACACCTCCTCATAATCTTTGCCCATACGACCTCCATATGACCCATGTGGTGCATGTGATACCGGCACATCGATATGTTGTGGCAATCCCACTAGTGATGAGTTGCACTTCTGGCCCTGCCAAGTGTGTCAATGTGTGTGCGTCCCTGTGTGAGTGTGCCTGTGTTGATGCTGGCACCTGTTCATGCAGATAGGCACATGTACGTCATCTACCATATATCTACCGTATCCCTGTTGCAGATGTCACTCACCATCACATATATGTTCTGAGTGCTCCACAGCAGGTAACCCATGTGGAGCATTCAATAACTGCATCGAACTGTGATGGCACTATATAGTTGTTGGGGGTTTAATACCCTGCGCTGGTAGGTGTGTGATGCAAACATGGTTCAGTTTTAATCTCCCACCCCTCCCTGACATGTATTTGCCTCTGTCTGCCTCCCCCACCCCTTTTCTGGTGGATGTGAAGGCCCACCCCTGTTTTGCCTTGGCAGCAGCATGGTGTATTTTAAGTGATGCTCATGATCAGCTGATGGTCTCTGCATGAATTGCAGCCCTCCCTCAGCTGACTTGAATGTGGAACAGCTGTGATAACATTCCCATAGCCAAATGCATGGAAACACACACCAATACCTAGGAACATCATAGTGATGTTGGCCCTTTTCAATCACTGTGAGCAGAAACTAGATCTGTTGTTTGGCAAACAGCATCTCAGATGGATTGGGGATTTACCACTAACAACATACACTGTGGAAAGAGGGCAATGAACAGGAGGGGGATGTGTCTGACCTGACTACAGACTGTAAGTGCTGCTATACTGCAATTGGAGTAGTTTGTTTAACAGTGTTTGTCTGGATATGCCTGTCATACATGTCGCAATACCTGCCATATCAGTTCCATGTTTATGAAGAATCCCCATCTGCAGGTTCATCTGCAGACCGGGCAGTGTTGTGCCTTTGGTTTCATGTGTTAGCCACGGTGCATCTATCTGTAGAATGCAGAAGGTAGTGTGAGGATTGCAGTCTGTAGATGGTGAAGGCCATGACAGTCACTGACTTCATATCCCTCATAGAACATATGTTACAACAAACCCCATTACAATGGTAAATGTATGAGGTTATCACAGCAACATGTCTATACTGGCCCTGTGTATGTGCTGTCAGCCACACCTCTGTCAACCTTTGTACATATGTTGATCAAGAAGTGGTGCATATGTGCTGTACACCATAAATAGTGTCATCATATCTGATAACAAGCCAGTGATATATCAGATTGCTACACGTCATGTATAGTAGGGGTTATATATCATGACATAACCTGGACATTCTGTAGATGTTTGTACAGTACTGAGGTCTGTGTAGTGATGGTGAATGTTGGCAGTGTGTGTATTGTTAATATGTACATTAGCCTGTGTACAGAGTGTGGTAGATATCATTGTTCTAGCTCCCCTTCTATCTGATGTTGCATGCTGCCCCGCTGTATTGTACCATTTTGCCGTACATGTTTGTAGGGCCATACACACACATCTCCCATACCACAAACTGTGTAGCAGCCCAGTATATGTAGGGTCATTCTGTGACATATGAGGATGGTGTAGAACAGATAGTCCATATACTGTAATAGTATGTTAGCTTACCATATGTGGCTGTGGCTGTGTTTAAATTGGTTGTGGT
Organism: Protopterus annectens; assembly: GCF_019279795.1. NCBI lineage: Eukaryota > Metazoa > Chordata > Ceratodontiformes > Protopteridae > Protopterus > Protopterus annectens. The sequence continues at coordinate 214,848,106 of NC_056742.1, read as the reverse complement.
TATGCACTTTCACAAATGTGTATCTAACCCTGTGCTGTGACATGGCTGTTGAGCCTGCTATATATGCATGTACATGAGCATTCCCCCCATAGAAGATGTAGGCCAGTGCTGAGTCAGTCTGCCTGTAGCCTGCACAGCGCATTGCTACATGCCTAGCAGCCTTGTGTGCGTACCCAGTGAGATGTCATGTGCAAATACTTCCCAGATGTACTGCTGCCAGGCCTCCCTTAAAAGTCATGTATGTTAGAGAGAGCAGTGGGATGCTGTACAGATGCATGTCAATATCTAGTGGGTAGTATGTGTCCATGGCACTCCTGTACCAGCAGTCTTTATGTGTCAGGCCAGACAGGAGTATGTGAATCCAAAACCTGTGGTGGCAAATGTATACCAGTCGTTATGTGTTATACCCATCTACATGGCTGTCTGCATCCATATTGTCAGGCCTGGTACACATTTTGTGCACTAAGGGATTATTTGTATACCTCTGGACTGTACAGTGTGTGTTCAAAATTCCACATATATTGGCCAATATCTATACTGCACTCCACAGGGGCATTACATGCTAGCGGTGGTACTTTACAATGATTTCCTTAGGATGTCTGTCAATAGCCAATAGCACATATGTTATAAGCAGATGTCACTTTCCACACACACCATGTCTGTGAAGACAATCCCAATGACAGTAGCAATAGTCTAGTAATATGCCTACTATACATACCTGCTATCCCCTTGCACTACGACTTTGGGATTATAGGGGCTTAGGTAGGGCTACACTCCGTGTCCAGGACATATGGTGGAAATATATGTACATATACTTATCCAGATAGCCATATATATGTATAATTACACATGTGTACTACTTCCAGTTACCACTGTCATGGCATCCACTCACTATAAATCCCTACACATTTCCTGTGTGATGGACATCCTTCCTGTGTGTCGGCATGAGTGTTATAAACAGCACGTAGCAATACCTCTTACAGGAGATCCTGCACACTCAGAGCAGCCACATATTTGTAGGAGGATCAGGAACTACAGACAGACTGTGAGTAGAGTTGTGTTATCCTTTGTATAGTACTGGTTTTACGGGGTGTGTGTACCCATACTAGTCTACCTTGGAATGCAGTCTGTCTGCATAGCTTATCACTGTGGGCCTATCCTCTTGCTGGACATAGGTATGCCTATCATGTGATGTCCGTCCACCACACAGGTCCTGTGTCAGATACTACACTGGCAGTGTGTGTGTGTTGCACGCTATTAGTACATGGCTACATCCATTTCTGTTTCTAACCTCAATTCCCTGACTAAGTGTATGTTGCAGACTATCCTGTAACACCAGCACCTTGCTTAGTGTATGGCAATAGTGTTCCATATATGTGCCTGTGTTCCAGCCTCTGTCCTCCACCTACATACCAAGCTTTGCACATATGTCATGCTGTTGGGGGTTGTTCTGTAATGGGCTGTAAGTATATCACACTGCCATTGCTGCCATTAGTCCACTGCTGTTGTATCCCATACACATACATTGGGGCTGTGACCATATATGTGTGGGCATCACTTACACAATACGTTTGTGCCCTTATGCACTGCAAAGGCCAGTGTATGTAACAGTGGTATATGGGCCTGTATTATTGAGTCTAGGTGGGGAGCACCATAAATGACCTAGGCTGTTACAAAATGTGGGGGTATCAGGGGTAAGCTGCCACACAGTATCTGGCTGTATAGTACCGTATACATCTGCTATATTGACATTTCTTACATGAATTGCGGTACTGCAAGCCTACTGCCTCCATTCATAAAGAATGTTCTGTTTGTCAGTGTGCTCATGATTGTGTCAGTTATGCCTTGTTATATACCAGTTACAACCCATTTGATCACAAAACTTCTTTACCTCCTACTGAGTTTGTACAGAGTGTCAATAGGGGTTGCTGAACTACACACCTGCAGTACATACTGTTGATTGTTTGGTATCCTATGGCCCAGTCTGTCTTCACCAGTGTGCAATCTGAACTGCTTGGCCTGGACAGCAACAACTGTGAACCTTTCCAGACTACTGTATTAGTGTAACTGTTTCACAGTTGCAGTACTCTGTTTATATGGTTGTCAGTATCTGAACAGTTATAAGACATGGCATATAGAACTGTTATAGTACACAATTAAAGGATTCCCATTTCTGCAAACCAGTGTGTGGTGTCTTTCCTATGACCTTTCTATGGGTATATGTTGCAGGCAACCATTGACATTTGCATGTGTGGCCCATACAGTGTCCAGTTGTTCAAGTGTTAACTGTAGGCATATTGGCTGTTCTATATTGTGTGCACGTCTACATATGTATATTACTGTACATATATCTGCGTGTGTATGTGTAGTCACACGTATAAACATATATATATATATATATATATATATATATGTATATATATATATATATATATGTATATATACATATATCTGTATCTGTATATCTGTATTTGTGTATCTGTGTCCTGGGGATGTTGATGGCTTCCACATATTACATGTCCTATGGGAAGCAGACTGTACTTGGTAGTGTATTGCAGGGCGCATGTGTTTGGCTGTGGGGGGTGATGCCTATTCATACAAGACGTATATTTTGAGGGGCCTCTCAACCCCATTAACGGTGCATGTGGACATATGTGTATTTGTTAATCTGCCATTGCTATCTAGTGATGTATGGCCATATATACCTATATAGATATATATATCTGCTAACATATATATAACTATGTCCGTATATACCTACATAGATATATATCTGCGTACACATATGTAATGTGCTGTGTATATGTAGACATATAGGTGTAGACCCATATATGTGTCGATTTAGGCATATGCATGTATAAATGTGCATATATAGTGATATATATGTATATAGAGTTAGAAAAACAAAAGATATATATATATATATATATATATATATATATATGTTGTATCTGTTTAGATTTTAATATAGTTACCCACACCGACATCTGGGTGTTGGCATACATTCTCTGTACTGTTGCGTGACAGGACTGGATGATATGTTTCTGAAAACATTGAATGTCAGTGTATCTGTCATGGCTAAGTGGTACATCACCTTGTCTAGGGTGTGCAGGGTCCTTGGTTTGATCCTTGCAAGAGCTGTTTATTTTGTTGCTTGGCAGAACATTGCCAGTTGGATACAAAGTGATTAAGGCACTTTAAAGCAGTTGTAAGCAGGTTTGTGCAGGTTTACGCAGAGCTAAGCAATGCCTACACAGGTTAAGCAATTTAGAAGCTAATTGAGTGTATGAAAACTTAAGCAGAGGTTATTAGTGCTTACCATCAAGCAAACCCATGCAAAACCACTTACAACTGCTTTAAAGTGCCTTAATCACTCCTTATCCAACAGGCAGTGTTCTGTCCAGCAACAAAATAAACAGCTCCTACAAGGCTCAAAACCAGGACCCTGCACACCATACACAAAGTGGTTTACCACTAAGCCATGGCAGATATGCCTAATCATGATGTTTTCACATACATATCATTAAGCCCAGGTATTCATCACTACAGGGAATGTCTTCCACCATGTAGATGTATGTGTGTGTGTAGATATATTCATATTTAAATGGATATAACATATCTACATATGTATATTTAGCTATAGAAATATATCATATATATAGATAAGCCCATATATACACACACACACACACACACACACACACACACACACATATATATATATATGTATATACATAGATACGCATATATCTATAGATATATATGTATACATCCATATGTCCAGATATATACAGCAGTAAAATACATATATGTAACCATTTATATGGTTCACCTTTAAAGGAAGAAGATCATGCTTCAAAAAGCTGGAAGGCCGAAAGTATGTTTTCTACATTGCACAATTTTGCAATAAATGATGTCACTATGCATTCACTCATTGCAGATTCGGTAATTTGAGTGCGGATGGCACTATAGTGGGGATGGGGAAAATTTGCCTTTCAGCACTGTAGTGTGAACTCAGAGTTAGTATATTACAGTAGGGGGGTTGTGGGAGGCCCAGCCATCCATATGAGGGGGTGCAGGGGGACTTGCCTCCCTGCATAACTATATGTATTCCAACTTGTAGTTCGAGAATCATCAAAGCTGCTGTTAGATTTGCTGAGTTTTAAACTGTGGTGCAATTAGAAATGATGGATTAGTCATTTTGGTTCACAGAAAGGGCTGTTTGAAGAAATGATTGTCTCACTTTCAAAGGTAAACACATATATATCTATATAGGTATATATGGACATACATCTGTCGATGAAATTGGGAACATAAGCACAACATATATGTCCACATGCACCATTGATCGGTTTGAGAGACCCAAACAACATACATTTGGCATGGATAGGTATCCCCCCCACATCCAAATACATCTGGCCTGCAGTACACTACCAACCTTAGCAGATCCCATAACCAGAACCCTAGACAACAAGGGCAGTACATGTTAACAGTACTCCATCCCACCTGTAGGATGTCAGGCTGGCATTACTAACATATCATGCAGTACAGTCAAGTGAAGTGTCATGCTTGAGGGAGCCCCATGGACAGGTGCAGTAAGTCGCTGGGATCCCTCATACGATCCAACTGGCCAACACCTGACAATGGATTCACCAATGTTGGCAAGGACAACCACAAATCCACCATGTCAGCTGGGAACTACCACCCAGTAGTCTGATGACCCTGGTCTGCAGGGATATGGAACATATCAACAATGAACCCATGGCCAATGTCACTGGTAATCTTAACACACTGGACCCTGCCAATGTTGGACTTCTCAAAGGGACAGAATACAACCTGAACCTGGTATACCTCCTTGAAGCAATCATGACAGGTGTAGATGAGGGTTAGGAGGTGCACAGTGCCTATGTAGATCATAGCAGGCTTTTGTACACCATCCCACATGTAGGAATGTGTATAGATGTTAAGGTATCTACCTCCGTTCACAGACTATGTTTCCACCAGGACTGCTTGGCAAATGCCAACATTCCACAGGTGCCATCTCGTGGACATACAGTCCTTCAAAGGTCATAGATGTGTTAATGCCCTCCTACACACTGTAGGGGTGTGCAGCACTCCTTCATAGGTTCATAGGTTCATAGGTTCATAGGTTTATACTAGGCTATCTGCCCTAAGGCATTTATAAGTCTAGCCCAAAGTTTTGTGGCTTACGCCACCCCTTATATGAAAAAATACTGTGCCCATTAGTTTGTTGTGCCTCTGTCCAGCAGTGACACAGAGATGATTCCCGGGGTAAACCTACAATCTCCCATCCACAGGTCAAGATTTCTCTTGAACAGAGCCAGCGAGGTGCTCTGCCTCACATGGACCGGGATTTTATTCCACAGCATAGTGAGTCTCTGAGTGATAAATCTATCCCTCCAGCATGTCCTATTTATATCCGTGCTAAGGTTTAAGTCGCTTGCTCTAGTGGTTTTGGTGGATTTGGATTTTTTGAGGTGGAGCATGTCCATTAATTCCGGGTTGGACATGGCCTTGTATGTCAGGCACATGTCACCTCTGAGCAGACGGTATGCGACTGAATAGAGGTGGAGTTTCTTCAATCTGGCAGCATATGACAGATTTTGGAGTCCCTTTATCCTTTTGGTGAGGATTGCTGCAGATGTCGGGTGAGATACATCCCGAATGGGGCATTGTACTCGATCATTGGTATGATAAGTGAAAAGTACAGGGGAACAATGACCTCACTAGATCTGGATGTGAATCCCTTCATGATCAGGTGGGCAATGTAGAAGGTCTTTCTAACCACTTTAGCAATGTGAGTGTCAAAAGAAAGGCCACTGTCAAACTGGGTCCCCAGGTCCCTGATAACCTCTTCTGTGCTTAGTGGATTGCCACCTATATGGTAGCTTGGGGTTACCTTGTTTTTCCCGAAGGGTATGACTATACATTTTTTGGCGTTTAACTTCAGGCCATGGCTCTGGCACCAGCTATCTGTTTCCGTGAGTCCCTTCTGAAGGATATCCGTGTCCGATGCACTTTCCACTATGGCCAGTTTGCAGTCGCCTGCAAACTTTGTCAGCCAAAGTCCTCCCATGTTGGCCTGTACTTCTGAGAAGTAGATGCCGAACAATAGGGGCCAAGGACCGAGCCTGTGGGACACCACTTGTGACCGGCTTGGAGTCTGACATAGCCAGCAACTCTAACCCTGTGGGTTCTGTCCTTAAGCCAGTTTGCAACCCATCTTGTGACATATGGGTTTACATTTAAGCTGGTAGTTTTTCTACAATACCCGAGTGGGGTATTGTGTCGAAAGCCTTTGCAAGGTCAAGGTAGGCTGTATGGACTGCCTTTCCCTCATCAATGGCCTTGGTGACTGTTTCGAAGAAGTCGACCAAGTTCAAAAGGCATGATCTGCCCTTGACGAAGCCAAACTGGGTCGGGTCCAATGTCTGCAAGTCCCCTATATCTTTGTTTATGAGCTCCATTATGATCCTCTCCATAGCTTTGCAGACTAGACTTGTTAAGCTTATGGGGCGGTAATTACCAGGGTCCGTAGAGGCACCGCCTTTGTGGAGTGGGACCACAGTTGCCGTACGCCACTCCTTGGGAACACATCCTGTGGTAAGGCTGAGATTAAACAGCTGCCTTATGTGCGGGTTTAATTCCTCATTTAGCTTGTGTAGCACACTGCCAGGGACACCATCCGGTCCCATTGATGCTGTGTTTTTATCTTTAGAGAGAGCAGCTTTCACCTGCGCATTTGAGATGTCTGGGAGGCTACACTCCACTGGGATAGTTATCTCTCCTTTAGGAGGGGAGAGGGGGGTGAAGTTTGCACTGAACCTGTCTGCCAGTATGTTGGCAATGTCTATGGGTTCAGTGATTTTTGTATCATTTTGGACTAATTCTGAGCATATCTGGGAGTTTCCACCCAGGTTCCTAACATAGCTGAAAAAGGCCTTATGATTGTCCTTTGAATCCATGGCAATTTTTCTCTCAAAATTGGCCTTAGTTGATTTAATGAGTGCTCGTATTTTTTTACTAATAATGATCAGGGGTGACTTCCCTTTTATGGATTTTGTTCTGTCGTGTAATAGCTTTCTCCTCTTATTGTAAAGTTTGTTAATGGCTGGGGTCCACCAGACTGGACGTTTGCCCTTTGTGGAAAGAGTCTTGGTTTTATTTGGGATTACCTGATCCATGCAGTCCTGGAGGTGTTCATAGAAGGCATTTGTAAGGGCTTCCGCAGCCTGGGTTGTGGTTTCCACTGGCTCAGGGGCCTTGAAGGATACCACACCAGTCTTGAGTAGTGTGAAGTTTGCTTTAGAGAAGTTCTTCACTGTGGTCTTTTTGTTTGGGGAGGGGCGGATGTGGATTTCCAGTGAGATTAGTTTATGATCAGATCTCACCAATGAGGGATATACTTCCGTGTGGAGCATTTTGTCCCCATGTTTGTGATAATGAGATCTAGTATATTTTCTCCTCTCGTGGGAACAGTGACTAGCTGTTCCATGGCATTTGAATTTATGAACTCCAGGAACCATTGGGCTAGAAAGTTAGGGCTTGAGTAATGTTCCCAGTCTATATTCGGGTAGTTGAAGTCACCCAATATGATGGTGTTTGTAGATACATTTATACCCTCCAGTGTCTTCAGGAAGGCTGTGTGGGGTTCCTGAGTTTGAGAGGGTGGCCTGTAGCATGCTACAATTTGTAGAGCAGTTTTGCCTATGGTTAGTTGCACCTGGATGGTTTCCGAAGCTTAGTGCGTTGCCACCAACCTGGAGGTGTGGGTATCCTTTATGAATATGGATACACCCCTCCTTTTGTGGTGTGGTCCGGGTTTTGGGGCCGGAACGCATGATATGAGGTAAAACCTAATAGTGCCGGGGTGCTCTCAGGAGCCTTGAACCAGGTTTCAGTTACAGCACAGACATCGATGTTCTCCATACTGAGAAGGGCCTCGAGTGTGTGCATTTTGAGATTTAGACTTCTGGCATTGAGCAGCATTACCCTCAGTTTCTTCCCATTTTTGTTTTCTAGGGTGGTAGGTTTAGAATTTGAGCCTTGCCTAAAAAAGGCACTATGGGGGTGGCAAGAGCCTTAGCCAATATCCGGAATCCTATAACTCACTAGGTGTGGCTGTTGTGGATCCGCCCCTCATTGCAGTTACTGGTGCATCCATCCCCCAACATAGCTGTCTGTAATACTATACAGTGTATGTTATCAGGTTGTTAGTTGCTATTTACACCATTCACAGTAGTTGAGTGCCTCACACCTGCCTAAGGACAGGGCTATGCCACTGGCATTGGCACACTAATATTACTGCCTTGAGGTTCACAGTAGAGTGGGGTAGGAACCTACACCCTGCTGTTAGCATGTTCAATGTCATCCACATTGCAGACTGCATATATAGCAATGTGTGGTTGTGCCTATCCTGTCTTGGTGGGATTAAATGGACAACAGATGTGTTATCTTCATGGTGACATACCTCCATGTGCACTGTCTTGTATTTGTACTGCATCCAAACTAAAGGCTCTGTGTGTTGTACCCAGTCATGTCATGGGTACCACCCACTGCACTTACTGGTGTCCACTGTAGAAAGCCTGCTGACACCACTAAAGCCATCAGCCATGTGGCACATGGACAAACACAACACAATCAGAATAGATAATGATGAAAATAATACAACATTGTTAATTACAGCTATAATGCATCATGGCTGCACAGCTACACCTTCCAAGATATTAGCATTTCACTTTACTGCTAACAACATGCTACACAGCATTCCACTGCTACACTGTTGTAGAGTCACCATGTGCATCAGCACCATTTTAGCCTGTCCCTGCATCGATGTTACGGATGCAGGATGTGGAACAGGTATCATCATATGCACAGGGTGTGTTGATGGTTTGCCAGAGGCCTAGGCTGAGCCATACAATTGACAACATGTGTGTGTGTGTGTGTGTGTGTGTGTGTATGTGTGTGTGTGTGTGTGTGTGTGTGTGAGGGGGCTGAGTACTGTTATGGGCCAATGGTGATGTCGTTTGTGCAGGTATGTGGTTGCCCTAGGTTTGTTGTTTATGTGTGTGTGTGTCTGCATGCACACAGTTCCACCATGTTTCTACCCTATACAGGGATTTGTGAGACAGCTACAGACTGTACCTGGCAGATTTTGCAGTTCACAGTCTCCAGCCATGGATATGGGACCTGTACCTGGCAGGGGTGCTATAGGCAGTATCAGGTACAAAGACAGATAAGGTACTGCCCCTCGATGTTGACAGATGTCCACTGGATCCAGGTCCCTCCTGGGACTGGCCAGGGCCACGTGCATTTGGTCTGCTATGATGGTCTGTAGACAGCACCCCTCACAGTGCTGGGGCTGGTACTGCCACTACGGGAGCGGCTGTGACTGGTGGGACATCCACGATGACCTCCAGTTGCTGGTGTTGCTGGCTTACATCCATGTGGCTGCCGCAACCATCCCGCCCTGTCCTGATGCATGGACATGACATTGTAGATGAGATCCAATGTCTCACCCCACCATCTATCCATGACCTCGGTGTAATTATGAATGGCACCTGCTAGGTCACGGATGCTGTCAGTTATAGACATGTGATTAGCCCTTTGAGCCCTTAGACCCTGTCTGGTGTACCATTCCATTCGTGCCTGTGCCTCCATGACAGTCTGGAACATACATGTGGTTGATGTAAATGTGGCACGTCTGCCAGGGGCATGATGACCAGCAGTGCTCCGACTAGCAACTCTGAACATCTGCCTATATGGTACCATGATGGACATCTGAATATGGCTGCTGTGTCTTTACACACATGCCATAGATACCACACTGTAGTGGCAAATGCCAACCATAGACTGTCCCTCAGCTAAGGCCAACAGTGATGAGGTATGTAGATGCAGTGTGACTGTGTGTGTGGATGGGGTGGATACTTGTGGAATGTCAACTGGTGACCCAGCAGCAGCCTCTGACAACCCTGCCTGTGCCTCAACTCACCTATCCTCATGGTTACTGTCTGTATTAGTGACATCAGATTCCCTTCGGTAGGGGAAAACAAGGAAAAGACTGTAAGACCTGTACATCACCGCTAAACAGTACATACACACACACACACACACACACACACACACACACACACACACACACACACACACACACACACACAGACACACACACAAACACACACAGACATGTGTGCAGACATGGCCACACACACACACACATGCACACATGCAGTCGACATACATGACAACCCATGCACTCCACCAGACAGCACCTACAGACAGCTCCAGCACCCCAATTACACACACAATAGCAGGTGGTGGTGCAGTACAGTATCACACACAAACCTGTAATTATACATGTAAGCATGCAGGACATGTGGTGCTCAACAGCATGCAGTGCAACTGTAGTCAATCCCCGTTATCAACATTATACATGGCTGTGATGCATGGCTTCTGTTAGTAGGTGATGGCCCTCCCCCTGGAACACACTGCACACATGTCTACAGCATTGCTGTGCATCTGTTCAGCACCCTGGCATGTACTGTGCACCATACCTCACAGGTGTACACAGCATTGCAGGATGTGTATCTGTGTGTCAGTTATATTTCCTCTGCTGCTCACAGCCTCTGTGTGTTTCTGGAATATATGTGGACACACGTGTTTAGTGAATGCTTGATGTGTATTCACAGATGTCATCATCACTGGTGCATTTATGAGTGACAGAATACCATTAGACTGACCACAGACACAATGTACTGTACCAATGGTGAGTGTAGAGACCATTATTGACATGGAACTCTCTTTCATGACATGCCATGGTGCAATACTACTGCATATGGCAACGCTACACATACCTGATATGTGACATATGACCTATGCAGTCCATTGCATTACAGGCCATATGTGGCAGTTGTGCAGATGCTGGTTGGGATGCATACCATTTGTGGGTTCATATGTGTGCACACACATATCATGATGGTGTGTAACAATAACTGCTACGTGTACTACTGTGGTCACTATACCTGGCAGGGGTATAGTGGCATGGGTCATCATCATGAGCCATTAGTTAGTCAGCCCTGAAAATGTTCCCCAAACCTGCATGTTTGCATGCTAAACACAAGCACAGCCCTTGTTGGTCATACAGTACCATCACTAGTGCCGTGGAGTCAGGGTTATGTCTGCCACACTTCCTGACCTTGACTGTGTGCAGATAGAGCCATTCTCAGTGGGTTTGTCTCTCCCATACAGTGCACTGTTGTGTTTCAGGATGACACACCCTCACCATCTCCTGCTACATTGCAAATGTTCGACATCTGTGGTCTACACATGTGTGTCATATTGCAATATCCCAAACTAGGAACACCATGTGTACTGGCATATTCCCTGCCAATGCAGGGCAAACATGCAGGTGTACAGTGGCACCAGCATTGTACAGATGGGGATGTCATCCCTGGTTTGAAATGAGGTGTGGATTGTTCAGCACATGCATCATAACTGCAACTTCCTGGACTTCCCCAACATGGTGCTGCTACATCAGATCACATTGCAACATGTGGCTTTGGTAATGTCCCATCATTATGCAGGTCATATCTGTATTGAGCCCTGGCTGATGTTGCCTGTGGTACACATAGGTGAGTACTGGTCTATTGGTCCTGGGGCCTACATAAGCCTAGCCACAGGGGTTCCCAACCATGCACCACCCAATAATGTTATTTCCCTGTGCCCTGTGACAGGCTGCGGCACAGACATACTACCCAGGGTGAATTTCCCATTTCTCATCCAGTTGTCAAGTGTTTTTGTAAAGAGGGCCAATGAGTAGCATTGCCTGACATGAATGGGTAGTCTGTTCCAGAGTGGTGGAATTTCCCAGGACAGGGCCGTATCCCTCCAGCATGTTCTGTGTAATGTGTTGATGAGGTTTAGGACCATGGAGTGTGTGTTTGCAGAGGGAGTGGGATTTCTTTATGTGTAGCATGTTCAACTGCTCTGTGTATGACATAGCCATCTATGTTAGGCAGATGTCACCTGTGCCTGGGCAATGTGCACTGGAGTGTAGCCACAGTTGTCTGAGATGGTCTGTGTATTGCATATGTTTGAGGCTGGTAATCCCATTAGTGAGGTGTGAGCTCTGTCAGTGAACATGTACAGCATGCATTATGGGTAGGTGTGTTAGATGTGTGCATGGCCTACACCTTAGCTATGACATGCACAGTAAATTGCCCAGCATAACCTTAAACCATATTCACCGGCATCCGGCTGCTGCCTTGCTGTTATCCCAAAGGTACCTACATTGAGATGAAATAGAGTTGATGTCTGTAGCTACAGCTGTGGCATTGCTACAATGGTGGCTGCAATATTACAGTAAAACAACATCTGAAGTGGGTTTGCACGGGTTTGCATGATGGTAAGCACTGCCAACCTCCGCTTATGTTTTCTTACAGTCAGTTAGCTTCAGAATTGCTCAACCTGTGTAGGCATTGCTTACCCCAACGCAACCCACTTAATGCTGCTTAAAAGTGCTTACTGCTGCTTACCCCCATGCTAATTTCTTTAAAAGAAAAGAAAAATGGGTTGATAGGACAGTGGTGAAAAAAGGGGCACAAAGAGGGAAAGACAGTAGGGAAAATAGCTAGACATGTGCAGGAAAGGTATAGGAAAGGTCCATAGCTGCCCAATTCTTCTACAGCAACAGCTGAGCATATACACCGAATTCAGAGGTAGATTTTGACCCCCAAATCCCAGTGAGAAGTGTGAAGACAGCATAACTTCATTGTGATGCCAATTAGACCAGATTACATGTGTCCAGTGGACATGTGTGCAAAATGGGTAGCTATGTATGGGGCAAGATTTTTTTGTGGGAACAGATTGCCCTTTTCTTCTTTTTTTCAGGTGAGAATGGAATGTTGGGGAGGGGTAGTAGGTATATATAGGGTGGTAGGTTGGGTAGGTTAACAGACAAGACAAACAACTCGCATACAGGGGCGGTATATGACACATGTGGGGGGAAACACCTTGGACAGGAAGGGGTGTTTGGAAGTCGCAAGCCCATGATCCCCCAAATGCAAATAGTGGGACTGAGGTCGCCACCCATGGGCGGTCACCACTGCGTCTTTACAGCCCCAAAGGTGGCTGTGCTGGGGGCTGTGTAGAGAAGCAGGCTCACCCTCTAAGTGCACCACTCGGCCCTCAAGCTGGTGTAGCCAATCTGGAAACTCCAAATTGAGCTCCATATGCACCACAGCCCAGATATTTTGACTGGTGACAGGTTCCCCTCTGTGCCCACTCTTGGGGGGGGGTGAGCCTCATCCCCTGCGGCAGTTCCACCCGAAGGTGGCACAGGGCCCACAGAGGAGGAGGTCCCATGCTGGGCCCCAGATGTGCTGGTGCCCGGTGCCATGGCCAGCTGAGGTGGGAGAGGTGGGTTCACTGGGACAGGCCTTCCCATACGAGCTATGTTGTAGCAGGTTTATGACAGATATGGGTTAGTAGCAGTCAACAGCATTCAGGATTAGTTATAACAGCATGCATAGGTATTCCCATTAACCCAAAACACCGCATTTAACACAATCGCAGAGCAAGTAGAACACATGCATATATGGAACAACATTTGCCATTACAGGAGCATGCAGGTTTCATTGATGGCAACAAGCCACCAATATGGGTGAATTTTAACATGGCACATGCATAGAAACAAATGTGAATATTTATAAACCATTAGGACATATGTCCCAACAAATGTTTGGAGTGTACACATAAAAGTTAAGGTGTGTCATTGGGTTATTTTGCACATATGGTAGGGTTGAGAGAGAGAGAGTTCAATTAATAACTAATATATCCTTGTAGTTTTCACAACATTCTTAGTCACTGCAGTGATCTTTCCCTTACATGTATTATTATACTACCCAATGGCCTTATATTGTACATTCGTATGTTCATAGATTATTATATACGTGACCTGTGTATTACATACAGGTGTGACAAGATGCAGGTGTTAATGCAACATATGTTGAGAATTGCTGTCATACACTTTGGGTGAGGTGCTCGAATGACAGGTTTGTTTTCATATACATTCTATGACTATGTATACGTTTGACTATCAGTTATATGTCATTAACAGCTGCCTACATTTCTTGGATCATCACACTGATTTTTCAGGGGAACAGGGTACCAGGCTGGTGATATGTGCCATTTATCTAGACATGCTGGACAGATTGGAACAGTTGTGTGGTATGAATATGCATACACTTTTCAATCTGAACATTCTAGCAATTTCTGTACAGTTGTTGGGTCTAATTATGCATACAGCTTTCTATCTGAACATTGTAACAAAATCTGAACAGTTGTGGGGCATGATTATGCATACAACTTAGCAGCACTCCCAGGATTCAACCCCCTGCTGCATGTGACAAAAAATTATAGCTAACATTACAGTACACTGTGCTATCAGGGAATTGATATAAAGCTTTCTACTGTTTTCTAAGTCTCCCTCACTTGTACAATATGACTGACCTCTTGGCACTTCCAACATTGTTATGTAGGACTTCATACACATTTTATCTGCATACCACAGTGTGGGGGAAACTGCTTAAAATACAACAGTACTATTTATAGGTTCATAGGTTGGTACTAGGCTATCGGCCCTAGGGCCTATGCAAGCCTAGCCATAACAATTTCCTGGATATTTCTTCCCATAATATTTACTTCTCTGGACCCGTGTCTAGCAGGGCAACTGACATGATCCCCGGGGTGAATTTCCTATCTCCCATCCAATCATCAAGGTTCCTTTTGAAGAGGGCCAAGGAAGTGCTCTGCATGACATGTATGGGCAGTCTATTCCAGAGTATGGGGAGTCTCTGGGTCAGGAAGCTATCCCTCCAGCATGTTTTGTTCATTGTGATGACAAAGTTTAGATCCCTGGAGTGTGTGGCTCTGAAGAATTGGGATTTCTTTAAGTTGTGCATGTCCAGCAGCTCAGGGTTTGACATGGCCTTGTATGTTAAGCAGATATTGCCTCTGAGTAGACGATATGCCACAGGGTATAGCTGGAGTTTTTTTTAGACGGTCAGCATATGGCATCTGCTTTAGGCCTGTGATTCTTTTAGTGAGATATTTCTGTGGCCTTTCCAGCTGTTGCAGATGTCTTGTGAGGTACATACCAAACAAGGCATTATACTCTATAACAGGTCTAATGAGGGATGAGTACAGTGGGACAATGACCTCCTTTTTTCTGGATGCAAAGCCCTTAGTGATGAGGTGTGCCACATAGAAGGATTCCCTGACTGTTGTGGTGATGTGGTTATCGAAAGTGAGACCACTGTCCACGTGTGTCCCTAAGTATCTCATCACACTTTTGATGTTTAGTATAGTATGCAACAGTTCGCCAACATATGAAAGAAGAGTAAACAGAAGCATTCCAGGGGTTATACCTTTATTCACAGACTATTACACATTTATTTCTACTGGTACGGCACTTTCTAAGGCTCTTATATTTATTTGTTATAACAGTACATGCAGACAAATTACTAACCTGCCTCGTGACACAGCCTTTGCAACCTAGCATCATGGGCTTGATGGTTCACAGCCCACTCATCTGCAGCTGTCAGAGAAATACAGTAATATTTAGTCATACCTATCCATAGTATACACAAGCTAGATGATTATTTACTACTTAGTAGAATGATTACTTACTCAGTACTGGGGCATTGGGCATCTGATGAGACTCCTGGATCCATTGTTCCAGTACATCCCCCCTCCATCGCTTCAGGTCTGAATGGTGGTACTTGACCTGCACACCAGTCCGGGTGATATCTGTGGCACTTGTGAGGTCATAGGCAAGACTGTCCCAGTCCTCCACTTTATACTGCAAGCCTTGGTACTGGCCCTGCAGTAGTCTTTTCTCATGGTGTTTTACCAGGAGCCATACCATGAATTTTGACTCCTGGATGCCCCAGCGCTGTGCTCTGCATTGAGTGCCTTCACCCACACCAGCCATTCTTCCTGCAGTAGGAAGCTACAACCAGTTATAAGAAGCATTCCCACCTGTGGGGTTCAAATATGGCCAATTTCCCACACTTTCCCATGATGATTGGCCGGTTTTGAAAGTGCTAAGCTATGGCACTGCTTAAAGAGGTATACCACTAGGCAGATTTAATTGGTTCCCCTACACATTGCTACACATACTAAGCTGTGCTGCAGCTAGCATTGCTTAATAGTTAATTAGCACTATATTTGCCATTTGGCAGTGATTTATTCTTCATTATGGGTTGTATATGTGCCTGGTATCCATGACTCATGTGTACATACACTGTATGGGGACCTGGGGACTTCTACACTTTATTACAAAAACACCTCAAATCTATGCTTATTGCAGTACTCCAGTTCACATATTTATGTTCTGTGGCAGGTTATACATCACACTGTACATAGATTCAGTTCACATGTTTGGTTTGATTTTTCCTGTGGAGAGGATTAGTTTGCTGATACCTCATTCATCTGTATTGTTATGATGGCTAAGTGGTTGACTACTGTGACTATAGTGTACAAGGTCCTGAGTTTGAACCTTGCAGAGACAGTTTATTTTGTTGCTGGGCCATTGAGTACAGAGTGATTAAGGCACTTTAAAGCAGTTGTACTTGGGTTTGCATGGGTTTGCGTGGAGCTAAGCAATGCTAATCTCTGGATACAGTTTCTTACACTCAGTTAGCTTCTTGTTTGCTTAATCTATGTGGGCAATGCTTACCCCTGCAAAAATGCACTTAAATACACTTAATACTGCTTATTTGTGCTTAAACCTGCTTACTAGTGCCTTATTCATTATGACACTGACACTTCACATATGCATTTAATGCAGTACTCTAGTTCACATTTAAATGTCATTTGGTAGGTTATACTGCAAAAAAAAGTCACAAAATGTTCATATACAGATTTCACATAGTAAATGGAATGTGCTGCTGTGGGACTTGAACCGGGAATGTCTGCTCGTTAGGCAGATGCTCTGACCACTACACTATTGCTGGGCTGCTTCATTTGCATATATCTTCCTTGTTATCCTCTTCAGCCTTGTAAACTGCTTTAACCATTGCTAAGTGATGGGCAAACCCACGCACCTATGGTTAGCTGTACTCGGGGTTTTAACTCGGGGTTTTAAAAAAAATAAAATAAAAGGGTTTCTTCGTTTTATTTATATGTATTGTTCCTGTTGTACACATGGGGCACTGTTGGTGGGGATATGCGGACACCTATGAGTGGTCTCACTCATTTATTTACAGTTTCTGCTGTTCTACTTTGTAGGGGCTTGTTTATTCTGAGAGCTCTGCTCTCAGACACGCCCCCTGCACTCTTCTACACTCGTGTACGCTAATATGCATGGTGCACTGCCATCCTCCTCCTAAACTGCCGCTTCTGTGCAGGACTAGATTAGTCCAGCACAGAAGATTAGTAAATCCTGGGGTCAGTATGCCACAACCGGCGGAAGAACAGCAATCTGCCGTTATGCAAAGACATTATTTAAAAAAAGTAAGTATTTTTTTTTTTTAATTAAATAATGTCATTGTATAATAGCAATAACTGACTCCGTGGTTGTGGTATATTGAAGATTTACCCACGGTTGCCTTTGTTTAATCACTCGGGCTTTACCCTCATGATTAAACCACATCAACCATGGGTAAATCTTCAATATACCATACCATGTCATCGGTTATTACTTAATAGTCTGATGGCTCAAATCCAGAGCTGTCTAATTGTTTAACCTTTATTTTCCTTTTTTAAAATCTGTTTTATTTTATTAATTTATTTATTGCCTTTACCATGTGCATGACACTTGGCATAGCACAAACATGGCTCACTGCTTAAGGAAAAAGTGAAAATGTATTTTCTGGCACCTTATAAAGTACAAACATGCTTAGCAACATCGCACTGCGATCAGTGCTATGGATGGTAATGATTGCAGAAATTCCATCTGTTATCTGACTGTCTCTATGGCACAAGGTGTAAATATGGTGAGCTAAAGAAGTGACAAGAGAGGTAAAGCAGCGTTCGAGTACCACAGTATAACTTTTAAGTGAGGGAAGTCATAATGAGAACCTACACAATTAATATGTATTCACAATGCCTTTTCATGCATGTTGATTACCTGAGTGCAATGTGGTTCACTACTTCATGAAAAAAGTGAAAAATTTAATTTGGTGCACCTTCTTCTCCACAAACAGGATTAGCTTCAATGCACTGCTGTCAGCACTCTGGACAGTACTGAGTGTAGAAAATAAACCTGCTCTCAACCCTTCACCATGGCACCAGTTTAAGTGCAAAAAGTTTGTGGTCATAATACAAGTAAGCCAGGATTCAAATCCCACTGACTCCACACTTTAGTAAGGGTGTCACACTGTCACTACTCCCACAATGTTGCTTATAAAAATAATGCTACATACCAATAGCTATGTATAGTAAATTGACTGATAGAAATGTATCATTACTGCTTGTATATACTTACTTTTGTATGTATCACAGCTCAGTAATGATTGACATACACAGTAGTTTACTGACAATCATCTCAACCCCTCCAGTAACCCAATTCTATCTGTAAAACAGAATGTCTTGTAAAGCATGCATCATAACTCCAAACTGTATTACTAAAGTCACGCAAGTTTACCCATTTCCAATATATTGTCAGACATTAGTCTTGCATTACAGCTGAGACTGCATGAGCCAGGACATTTTAATGTCACACACATGCAATTCTAATTGAAGTATAGCACCATTCACTCTTTGTCTTTCATGAGCAGAGATAACAAGCACTTCTTCTGTGGCTGTGAGACATAATCACTTGTATGGAAGCTTACGCTTTCCCTTTTGCATAGGTTTGAATCCCACCATGTACAAATTGTTTTTAACAGTGTGTAAGTCCCAACAAAATATGTTGCATGTCATCCCACTGATCCCTCCAAAATCAAGGTATAAAAGCCAAGCTATTGGAACACTTCAGTGTTGGCCATTAGACAAAGTGTGACCAGGTATAGCATCATGCATGCCAAATAATACTGCCAAGTTTCACATCATCATTGTTGTTTCATAAACTCCACTCTTCTTTGTTTAACAATGTCTCTCTTTTCTTACCATCACACAGATGTGGTTAGCATGGTTGGCATATCTGTGCACTGGTCATAAAATGCAAGAAAACAAATCGGCAAAAAGGCATTGCTACTGTTGTTGGAGGACTTCAGCAGACATGGAAGGCAATGGAGATGATGTCATTAAATTCAGGGCATAAGGTGGGATATAGAGGAGTTGCACTCTTTGTCAAGCACTACATCCAGAGGCTGATGTGAGGGGAGGGTATACAAGGCTGAGCTTGGAGCAGTCTAGCCAAGGAATCTCTAGTGCAACTGGTATACTACCCAATGAGGAGTAGTGTAGGCATCACTACTATGACATTAAGACGTGCAAGCAGGCACAATTTGACTAGTGGCTATATGAGTTCCGAACTGCTAACACCCCGCAGTGGTATAAGTATACAGATCAAGCTACTTGAAATGATATGGAATGGTGTAGATAGCAAAGGCTGGTATTTATAATGTGTTCATGCCTCGTCTTCTCTCATTCTCTATTTTACAGCTGCAGAGGAAATCACGGCAAACAGGGAGACACATGCCAAGAGACTGATGTGACTCAGAGAGCAAGGAGTATGTTTGCAGCATAAGTGACCCTGATTGTATTGCCTGGTAGATGCTGGAGGGATAGATTCATAACCCAGAGGCTTCCCATGCTTTGGAACAAGATCCCAGTTCGTATTAGGCAGAGCCCCTCACTGACTCTC
Organism: Protopterus annectens; assembly: GCF_019279795.1. NCBI lineage: Eukaryota > Metazoa > Chordata > Ceratodontiformes > Protopteridae > Protopterus > Protopterus annectens. The sequence continues at coordinate 214,828,275 of NC_056742.1, read as the reverse complement.
TTCAAGAGAAATCTTGATGAGTGGATGGGAGATCGTATGTTTACCCCAGGGGTCACATCTGTGTCACTGCTAGACAGGGGCACAGTAAACTAATTCTATTATATAAGGGGACCTTCATTGTGTCACTACTAGACAGAGGCACAGTATTCTAAATTTATTCTGTACATTTTTTGTACCATTTCATGGGGTGGCAAAAGCCACATCACTATGGCTAGGCTTACAAATGCCCAAGGGCAGATAGCCTAGTACTATACTATGAAACTATGAAACTATGAATTATTGTGATTCCATAGATCAGTAGCAGCTTCAGCATGCATACATTAACTGTAACATTAAGCATGCATGCTTTGTCATGTATCTGTTGATAACTGTATTATGCAAGTGTGGTACTGTATTCAGATTATGTGGGATCATTTCCCACCACTATCCTATAGATTCACAATCAAACAAGTATTATTTTTACAGTTGAAATGCAACAATATTGGCTTTAATGCCATGTTGTTAACTTATTCTGCAGTATCTTTGAAATCATCTATGGAATATATACATGTTCCAATGATTACCTGTAGCAATTCACAATCATTTTTGGAACTGTGAAAGCTCTTTATCTAGGATGATAATAAATGGAGATTTATTGCAATAAAGAATGAATGTGACATGTCATGGTTCTAGTCATCTCTTCTGTTTTGTCTACCCCCAGCTAGTATCCATTTCTCTTTTTTTGGGGGTGGGTACTTAGAATCACACTGTTCTGATGTCATACCTTTCTACAGATAAAACAAACACATTTCAGCATGGGGAGGTGGTCAACCATTGTGGCTCAGCCTGCCAGCCCTCTACTGGCTGCTGCATCAACACCCAGCATCTCTAGTATGCAACCTGGTAGTACTGATTCAACATACCCTGCCCTACCTGTTTCATCCTTGTCAGGTAGCAGTGCACTGTCTGCTGGTACAGTGGTACTCTCCAGGAGTACTGGTGCAAGTGTTGATTATGTCACCAGTCAGAGCTGCCAGGGATGGTGCGAGATCTGCTAGAAATTGGCTTTGGTGTCTGCATCATCCTAGTGGAGAAGGTGCTCCTAAAATAAAAACAAAATTCCCACTTCAAGCAGTCTCACAATCCACTGAGGAAGGAGACAGTGATGACAGTTCTGAGGGTAAGAACTAGATTTTCACTATTCCCATGGTTGACAGGCATGTGCCTCTGATGCCAACTACCTCGTCCTAGTCATGTTGTCTCCCAACTTTTTTGTGTCCATCACCATCCCTGTGTCTGTTTTGTATATCCTGTTTGTCTACACCTGCTTCCTCACCTACCTTCCCTACCTGACCCTCACATTGCTAGGACCCTTCCCCAAAATTCCTCTCTTTAACAAATCACAGAAAAATGTCCCACAGATAGCAATCCAGTTTGTGTATGTGTCTTCTCATCACATTTGATTCAGTACAACTGGCTATACAAAATCACTGCACTGTTGTCAATCCTCCGTATCGTGGTGACAGTCCAAAGTCAACACATTTTGTTGATCTGTGCAAACTATTATGTTGAGGAAGTGGATATCTTTGGTTATCTCCCAATTGCCTCCTGCAAGTGTCTATATTGCTTCCCTTTTGCTATTCTATCTGCTTACCTCCCCATTTCACCACTTTCCTGTCAAGCCTATTTTGCACATTTAATCTGGTCAAAAAATAGACTCACACACAACATACATGGCCTGAAATGGCCCATAAAAAGCCTTCATTTTTTTTGTCCTTCACATTTGTCCAGAGTCTGGCATCATGCAGCAATGCTAAGCAGCAGTGAATGTTGATATCCTATGGAAATTCCTGGAGAGTTCTTGCCATCAGCCATACTAGTATGGTTATCTCCACACAGTACTGCTTAAACTTGCTGCACCAGGGGAACACATCGTTATAGCAGATTAAAGGCAATACTTTGAAATAGTTATTCTGACAAGTCTTAGACTGCTGGATGTCACAAAGGGCAACTTCCTATGTAGAATTTTGGCATAAATCCCTTGACTGAAGATTGTTTTTGCCAATATCATCAAGGGTATGATTCCAGATGCATCTCACATCACTTCTTAATGTGATGTTATACGTCTATGATATGTTTAATCACCCAGATCTTAGCATTTGCCACAAGTATGCATTCTCATGGAGATATACTGAATACTGGCCAAAAAAGAGTATTTGAAGTGACATCACCCCACAACTAAAATATATTTATTCAACATTGTTCTGCTTGTCATAAGCCTGCAGTCTCCCTCCTAACTCTTCTTTAACCCTATATCAATTAATTCATGTTACAGAGCATGGCAGTTTAATAATGACAACACACCAAAAACATGACCATTACACCAAACATTATCATGTATATGTCCATCTCTCCTTGTATTCACCCCTACACTCCCTCCCCTCTGTACTTGTGTGTATCTATTAAGCTGATAGATGTAAATGCCATCTCATGGTTTTTGCATACTGCCATGGCTCTGCTGATGGATATCGACATTTTACCTTGATTCAATAGGATATCAGTGGTCCTGTAGTGTGCAAGGTATCAAAACCTGCTGCATGACTCCCTTTGTTAAACATTCAGGTGATCAGATATATAAATGTACATTTGTATCTTGTCAAGACTTATACCCAACAGTAGGGGATGTTCTTAAGGATTGTTTTCAGAAATCACTTTCCTGTATATCTGTTGTCTACCCATCTGTCTATCGCTTCTCCTACATAAGTATGACATGTCTGCCTATCAAGTAAACTGTAAGGAGGACCATAATCGATATAACTGTTAAAAATCAATTCCAGCACAGTGCCATTATATTTTAGATGTCCCACATCTTCTTCAAACATATGTATACTGATGTATTAATTATTGTCACTCTACATCCTGTCTATGCTTTTCTCATGCCATTCACACTACAGAGCAGGACATATTTTGATCGAGAAGACACAGCATGCCAACACATTATTAGGATGTTCGTAAATGTGCCAGGGCAGTGCCTCCTACATCCTTTACAGCCATGTGACTGTCATCACCTCCTCTGTCTCATCAGAATATACTGTAACATCTTTAGTAGAATGACAGATGAACTGTTCATCTATGATATGGAAACTGTCCTTACAGACAAGACTCATACTGCACACACTTTTCAGGATATCCAGCCCTACACAAATAGTTAGCATATCTGCTGAGTCACACAATCAGTTCAAAAGATGTGCGACCCCTTGTCATTTGTAGCAAGCTAAACACACAATTTGTGATTTGCAATGAAGCCTGCAAAACAGCTACTAGTTGTAGAAGTGTATTGAGGTAGGTATCACTAATACAATTTGGGGAAGACACATACTTTAGTCCAGTCATCGATAGTCACATTTGCAGTCCTGATCATATTTACTTAACTAATGATGTCCCTGACACTATTTGTAAATATATATATATATGTATATATATATATATATATATATATATATATATATATATATATATATATATATATATCATCTGTATTCGAACTCTGTCTCACCTGTGCTCTGAACAGGAGCTCACTGCTCTTATGCCCTGTGCCACAGAGAAAAGTAAGCAGCTGTCTTTTCCATACAAAGTACTGTCCAAAGTGCCGGGTCTACTTTATGCGCTCGAAACACGAAAAACCCAAATCCGCATAGCGCAACACATAAAGAGCGAACCGTGAATACGTCGAACATACTAAATTTAAAACTAATTTAAAACCTTGAACCATCATAGTCGGCCAACCCACCACCTACACAAACACAATAAAAAAAAAACATACATACACTAACAAAAACCCTACTTCTAACCCTAAAGTAAAGCACCAAAACCCTAGTGCTAACCCTACACTAAACCCCACATACACAACTATCTATGCACTATCCTTAACCCCTCCCTAACCCTAAGGTCTGTAACTCCCGCACAATTCCCCTACAGAGCTATACCCAAACAAACTAACTATTCCACACACATACACTTAACAAAACCCTATACTAAACCTTACATACATTACCTACACAAAACCTTACATAAACTACCTACCTATGCACTTACCTTAACCCCTTCCTAGCCCTAAAGTCCGTAACTATCACACACTTACCTTATGGAGCTATACCGCATATGGGCCAACTATGCGAATTTGATATTTCCACTTTCGCGGTTTCGTTCGTTCAACATATTCGCGATTCGCTCTTTACTTGTTGCACTATTCAGATTAGGGTTTTTTGTGTTTCGAGTGCATAAAGTAGAACCCAAAGTGTCAATGGCTGCACATTACTTCTGCACCTGTTTCTATGGAGGAAGGCACACCAAGTTAAATTTTTCACTTTTTCCTTAAGCAGAAAACTATGTTTCCTCAGTGCTTAACATCACAAAAATGGAGTATGGAAGGCCAACAAATATTTATGTAATAAAACTGTGGACAATGCATTTCAAATATAGACTACAACACGCACATCATACTAGCTGTCAGCAATTTCTCGCATAACATATCTTGCAAGCTTGACTCATGAAACATTAACAACAAACAGATGTATTTTGTAGTTAACTCCAGTCAGGTCAGTTACTGTATGTCCCTATTTCTGCTCAGTTTGGCAATGAACACCAATGGATACTGCTACTCCATGCAGCCTTCCCAATATCATCTTTATAGCCAGGGGTAATAATCTCACAGCAGTGAACTTATGTGTGTGTCTATGTCCAAGTGGGTGTGTGCACAGTCAGATGAGCATGAGTCCAGGTCCTGCTGCCCTTACTCTAGTAGCATTCAGAAGATACTCTTGTAGTGCTATATAACCGACTCCACATCAGTTTTGTACAACCCTCTCAACATCCTCTTCTTAGCATAGACTGATGATGTCATCCTCTAGAAAGTGCACTCTGAGAGTGTTTAGGTCAGACTTCTGTTGTGGAGTGAGCATTAAGCAATGTGTACTGTAGTTTGCATGACTAGATAGATAGGGACATACCTTTCAGCTATACAGCTTGTCACAGAATGTCCAGATTTTTTGCCTCATATTTTTGGTCTGTTTTTTTTTTTTTTTTTTTTTTCATAAAACTGTGGTTTTCTTGCAAATTAGTGGTAAATCATTAAAGACTGAAGTTAAAAATAATGACAGAAAATTGAGTTTCAGAATTTATACCCTTCATAAAATTAATTCTAATACCAAACCTGTCATTCCATCAACTTTCTAAGTTTGTAAGAATAATACTAAAAAAAATCTCTATTTTTGGGCCTTTGTCCTACTTTTATTGGTGGCTTTGTCCAGATTTCTTGCTCTAAGAGGTTAAGATGTATGAGTAGGGATTCTAATCTCACAGCAGTCAACTGGTGTGTGTGTGTGTGTGTGTGTGTGTGTGTGTGTGTGTGTGTGTGTGCAGAGTTCTGTTGGCATCAGCCTACCTACTGCTGTCTTCCTTCAACTATTAGTTTGGAGTTCAATTTAGACCAGAATTCAAGTACAAGCTATGTCAAACACTCCTCCAAACATCTTTTCACCTTACACTGATGACATCCTCTATAAAGTACACCCTGACACTATTAAAGTCAAACTTCTGTGGTGACATTTGTGTTATGTACTGTGTTTGCTAGTTGTGTAATTAGATAGGTAGGGTTCTACTCCTACATCATTCAGCTTGTGCATGTTCCTTTTCAACTGTCTGTTTGGAAACAATGTTATGCCAGGATGCAAGTCCTCACCTATGTCAGACATTCCTCCCATCTTCTTTTCAGCATACACTGATGATGCCATCCTCTATAAAGTGCACTCTGACAGAATGTGAGTTAGACTTCAGTGGTAGTACTTGTCTTAGGTTCATAGGTTCATAGGTTCATACTAGGCTATCTGCCCTGGGGCAATTATAAACCTAGCCCGATTCTGTATGACTTACGCCACCCCTTGATTTGAGTATACTGTGCCCTTTTAAGGTTTAGTTTACTGTGCCTCTGTCTAATAGTGACATGCGAGTAATCCCTGGGACAAACCTACGATCCCCCATCCACTTATCGAGATTCTTCTTGAAGAGATTCAGTGAGGTGCTCTGCCTCACATGAACTGGAATTCTATTCCAGAGTGAAGGGAGCCTCTGGGTTATGAACCTGTCCCTCCAGCAAGTTCTATTTATTTCTGTGCTGAGGTTCAAGTCCCTCGAGCGTGTGGCTCTAAGGGATTTAGATTTACTGAGGTGGAGCATGTCCATTAATTCTGGATTTGACATAGCTTTGTATGTCAGGCATAGATCGCCTCGAAGTAGGCGGTATGCAACTGAGTAGAGCTGGAGTTTTTAACCGAGCAGCATATGGCATCTGTTTGAGACCCTTGATCCTCTTGGTGAGATACTTTTGGGGTCTTTCTAATTGCTGCAGGTGTCGGGTAAGGTACATCCCAAAAGGGGCATTGTATTCTATGATGGGCCTGATGAGGGATGAATAAAGGCACGATTACCTCTCTTGATCTAGATGTGAAACCCTTCGTGATGAGGTGGGCTATGTAGAAGGTCTTTCTAACCACTTTGGCAATGTGGTTTTCAAAGGAGAGATTGCTATCAACTTGGGTCCCCAGGTCCCTAATAACTTTCTCTGTACTTAATGGGTTTCCGCCTATGTGGTAATTTGTGGGCACATTGTTTTTGCCAAAGGGTATGACTATACATTTTTTGGCATTTAGCTTTAAACCATGGCGCTGGCACCAGTTATCTATCTCTGTGAGACCTTTTTGAAGGATGTTTGTGTCAGCTGGAGAGTTGATTATGGCACCCAGTTTGCAGTCATCTGCGAACCTGGTGAGCCATAGTCCTCCCACGTTTGCCTGTTCCTTGGAAAAGTATATACCGAACAAGAGTGGTCCCAGGACAGAACCCTGTGGGATGCCACTTGTGACCGGTTTCGAGTCTGACATGGCTCCAGCAACTCTCACTCTGTGGGTTCTGTCTTTGAGCCAGTTTGCGACCCATATTGTGACACAGGGGTTTATATTTAAGCTGGATAGCTTATCTATGATGCCCGAGTGGGGTATTGTGTCAAATGCCTTTGCAAGGTCCAGATAGGCTGTGTGGACTACCTTCCTTTCATCTATGGCTTTGGTGACTGTTTCAAAGAAGTCAACCAGGTTCAAAAGGCAGGATCTGCCCTTGACAAAGCCTAACTGGGTAGGATCTAGTGTCTGTAGGTCCCCAATGTCTTTGTTTATGAGCTCCATGATGATCCTCTCCATAGCCTTGCAGACTAAGCTAGTCAGGCTTATGGGGCGATAGTTTACAGGGTCCATAGAGGCTCCACCTTTGTGGAGTGGGACCACTGTTGCTGACGCCATTCTGTGGGCACATATCCTGTAGTGAGGCTGAGATTGTATAGCTGTTTTATTTGAGGGATTAGTTCCTCTTGTAGTTCATGTAGGATGCAACCCGGGACGTCATCTGGTCCCATGGAAGCAGTGTTTTTTGCTTTGGAGAGGGCAGCCTTCACCTGAGCATCTGAGATGTTTGGGAGGCTAAATTATCACAGCGATCTCTTTTATTCATACAGCCACGCACATTTTCATTGATTCCAGCACACCTTACCTTGATTTTTAACATACATGTACACACATGTTCCAGTTCAGATGTTATAACATATGTATTCCCATATCCCAAACTGAATAGTAGGAATCTCAAAAGGTTTCTTTGTTGAAACCCGGGATTGAACCAGGGACCTTTAGATCTTCAGTCTAACGCTCTCCCAACTGAGCTATTTCGGCTCAAAAGCAATGACAAGGGTCGAACCCGGGATACTGTGCACCATAGTCAAAGTACTGAACCACTAAGCCATGACAGTCTTAAATTGTAAGGAATCTAGCTTGTATACCTAGACAGGTATGGTGTTCAAATCTGACCTCAGTCAACTGGTGTGTGGTTCAGTGGTCTACTACCATCATTGTATGATGTTTTGAATTTCTTCTGATTTGACTCCTTCACTTACAGAGAGCGATATAAGTTAAACTGGATAATAATGGCTAAGCTTGTATGGACTCTTGGCCATCAGTCTAGTAATCTCCTATGATCTTATGAACATTAAACGTATCAATGTTGTTGTCACCCACATGTGCAATGTTAAGGTGTGGATGCGCTACCATCCTACAACTTTGTATTCCATTCTGGGATTTGAGCTACTATACTGATGCCCGCTGCTGACATCTGTTTACATTTTCCTTCCATAACAGCTGTAGTAATATGCATCCTGAGGACCAGAGACATGGGATGATGCTATGTATATCATTGCCTTACTAAGACATTTATTCTGAGAGTGAAGTATATCCACATTCTACACAATTCTCATTTAATCATCACAATGACAACTATAGCATGGCTCACATGTGCATGTGTATACTTAGCATCTGGAAATGTTATCTGACATACAGCAATATTACTTAATAGTGGTTGCATGGGCATATACTCCTGGGTTCATCAACATGTTGTAATGCTGTTGTATCCACAAACATATGACATTCTGAGATTCACTTACAACCTTGGCAAATTAATTGCATGCACTGTTGAGTTGCCATTGACAAGGATTATAAAGGCCTTCATCAGCAACATTGTGTGACTGTCAGCATTTGTGTCACTAACTTTACTGCATAAACCACATCTACCTCAGTTGTAGTGTGTCCATATATGGTGTCAGGGCCTATACCTACACATTTCCACTGATAATCATATGGGCATATGATGTACAACTGATGCAATCATTTGAAATTGCTGGAATTGTACAACTGTCTTAACAATTTCATTGTGTCATAAGTCATTCATACCCAAGGTCTTATTTGGAGGTGATTTACAGCTTGAAGTCCAGTTGTAGCACAGGTACAGCTATAGTGTGACTGTACTGCATCACGAACATATCACTACATCACATGAGTATTACCATTTGACAGTTTGCATGAACACATATGGCATATCATTTTTACTGGCAATGTCAGGGAGACAGTGATTGTGTGGCACACGTGTTTAGGTTTAACGTACTTATAGAGTGTGCTCGATGTATTGCTTGGTATGGGTGTACAATATTATAGTGACAGCTTTCTCAGTCATTGACACATGATTTTGCACTGCTATAAATTCTATGCACATGGGCATAGTTGGTGCATTGCCATCAGTTTCCCATACTGCTGTACCATTCATTATCACAGATCACTTCTTAATTCGTACTTCATTGCAAATGCTTCAGACAATATCCATTGCTATCACATGTGGCAGATGCATGCAATACCCAGCTGTATGTAGGGAATTAAATCATAATAGTGTTGTGTTTGCATGTGTTGTTATCCATATGGCTGATATCTATGTCAGGCAGGGATGCTTTTGTCAAGTGTATTGCATGTGTCACAGTGAACACCCACACATCTGATAGGCCATACCGAACTGTTCCCTGGGATGCATACCCATTAGAATTTGACAGTGCAGACTTTCCTTCAAGGTGCCCTATTAGAAGCATGTGTGATATGTCTTAGTGTGTTGCACCCAGGAAATACACAGCTCAGTGGCAGCATTGATGGCATGGGTTTGATTCTTGTAAGGGGGAGATTGTGGCTTGTGTGCCATTCATACCTTTCAACTTGCCAGGATTTCCCCTGATTTCAACTAAAGAGTCAACATTGCCCATATTAACCCCTCCAAAAAGTGATCGCTTTTGGGGAAGGGATGGTGAATTCCCTTTATAAAATGCTGATACTCATTACAGTTGTACACATTTGTTACAATAACATATTCTGCAATGTTGCAGGTTAATGGTCATAGCATTTTATAAGTGTTTATGATTATGTCTGTTTCTTTCTATATTTCTACAGAAATCTGTTGCTATGTGTCCTTGATTGGTTGACAGTCATGGTGATGTGTCCGTTATATTCAAGCAAGTCATTTTGCAGATACCCCCTATAGTATATACTGTCCTTGCTAAGTGCCCTATCCAGTGTGCATGACAGTGATGTTTAGATCACAACTATTCACCTCCACTGACATATAACCTTGTGTGCCCATCACATATATACTATCATGTGTGATTAAATCATAACTTACTCAGGAGGTTAAACACCAGTACATACGGTGCTATCTACATATGTATATAATGCTATGCTACTGATGTGTCTTGGAAGTGTACATACTTTGCCATATCCTATCTTGAGAATATTTCCATATTTACAATGTCCTCTTCCTCTTTATTCATTCCTATCATTCAAGTGCACATTTTCATTAGTTCACTCTCCCTGCCCAGTGTACCTTTTCTTGTAGTTGCCCTTGCCATTTATCTTCCCCCTCCATTATTTCTATCTGCAAATATTTGTTTTAGCGTACACTGCAGTTAGTTCACTTTTCTTTACTGTGTTAGTACTGGAATTATTAAAGTATTTTCAACCCTGATAGTTAGTTGTTGCTATCTGCACAATATTGAAGAGCAGGTTTGTCAATAGGCATACTTAAATGCCTCTTCTTTCTGTGTTCATATTGCACTGCATGGTTCCTGTCCAGCAACACTGTCGCTGGCTGCAAAACCTTGCTTGTATTCATGTAAATGCAATGTACAGCATGAATATGCAATTAGTGCTGCTGCTCATCGCACTGACTTGAAAACTCCATGTAGGCTTCATACAAAGCCTACATAGAGTTTGTTGAATCCCCAGGTGTGTATTTTTACAGAGCAGATCACTGGCAAATACTGTCTACCAACCTTTATTAATGTGACAAAAACTGCCTGTTTTAATCAAAAAAATATGCAAAATGTCATTTTCCTCTGATAAGTCAAGGTCTGTAACCTAAGACCAAAGTCATTTTCTGACATAGTGAAACTGTTTATGTGAATGTGGGAAATATATACTCTGTCAGGGGCTGTAGTGCCTCTGAGCATTTTCCTATTGAAAAATATAACACACTCAGAATTATAACACATAAGTAGCAGTACTGTGGCCTTGGGGAAACAATGTTCAGGTCCAAACATAAGAGGTTCAGGCACTAAAGTTACTGTGTTATAGTCCCTTGATGGATAAAATAACAAGCTTTTCTCTTGTTATTATAGCAGGATTTAACATTCAGTGTTTTTCATAGGATCATAGGAAGTTACTAGGCTATTAGGCATGAGGCCCTTATAAGCCTAGCCAAGAGTTTTCTATTTCCATTTCAAAACTGCATTACAAACTTAATTTTTATGAGTTATACTTGCAAGTAGGAGTTCTACACTTATGAAAAGGAACCAAATTATTCTATATTTTGTAGAAAGTCTGTGAACAACCTAATGTATGCTCAAGTAGGATGTACACCTTCCTTCAAAAGTCTCTCCTACTTACAATGAAAATAATTTTAGGTATCCAACATACTAAGTAGTTGAGCAGTTTTGAAATCATACTTTAATGTAGTACACATAGTGAAAGTTTTCTTCTCAGTGCAAGAGCATTGTTTGCTTTTGAAAATAAGTCTTAGTTTCCAGGTTTACAGTTTGCCAAGTGATGGGAAGTACTTTTTTTTTTTTGAGATTTACATGCACATACACACACACACACACACACACACACACACACACACACACACACACACACATGCACACACTCACATCCGTGATCATGAGTTGCAGCTGACTCTTATGACAACCCCATGAACAGCTGCTGCCTTCTCCAGAGTTTCTACGGTAAGGAAAGCGACTGAAGTAGTTTGCCAGTCATTTTGACCATGTCACACATGCATGCCCTCACACTTATGTATACCACAATGCAATTGTATGATCACTGATTCACCAACAACATTAATAAAGAGGAAACAAGACCAAGTGTGAAAATGCTATGCAGATGCCGAAAGACAGTGCAGACACTCTATTGAATGCACCCCAGATATGAACCAAACTGAAGACATGTGGTTACAGAAAGCAGAGAGTGATTCAATAGCAAAACTGAGACATATGGTTTCCTAAAAGAAAACAGAATGATAGACAGTTTTAAAAAGTTGTTGCCTTACCTTAAGCAGCAGAGGAGATGTCAAGGCAGACATTCATTGCTGGTTTGCTCAAGATACTGAGTTTTTTGTACAAGTTGGAACTATAATACATACAAGAAACCCTGAAAGTTCTAGCTCATGTAACATCCCAAGCAAAAATGAATCAAAAAGGCCTGTTTTGACAAAGTTAGAAATAAATAGTGTAAAAAGTAAAAACAAAAAAATAGCAAAATGACCTAGTTTTGAAACTTGACAGACAAAAGAGAAGAGAGTTTCAGATTCGAGCTCACACTGTGTGATTACAGGAAGAAAAGGAATAATTGTGGTAGGAGGTGTACATTTCTAAATCACTTGGTTTTACCTAAATGTACTATGAGAATGCCAGAGCTGATAGTAAATTTATAAAGGCCCAACTCGAAAGTTACTAAGAATAAAGTGAAAAATTGAAAAACAGACTCGTGCTTGCAACAATAAAGTGTTCAGCTTATACAGAAAAAGAGTTCCAAAATTATAAATGAAAGAAATTTCAGTGCATTTAATCACCACATTCAGGGGCTAGAACAGAAATGCACACAGAATGAAATACTTGTTTAATATGCTTTAGTAAGGAAACAAAAGGTTGTGTTATAAGACAGATAAACAGTAGAATACTATTCCTCAGTTAACTACCCAGTGTAAAACTCTAGAGTCTGAAAATAAAATATAAAGCAAATCTTTGTAGGAAGCAAACGGTAAATTAAAACAATCTCAGTCAACCTTTGCTTCCCATGCTAAGTGTATAAAAGAAAGCCATACTTTGATGCAAGCAAAAGTAATTCCCTCAAACGAAAATACACTCAGGGTGGCAGTCATAGTCAAAGGGTGCATATTTGTGCAACTCATATCTATTAAGAGTGCAGCTATACCTATATGCAAATAAATTGAGTACCGGATAATTGTGGTGATTATGACAAATTGATTGTCTGCATGCAGTAATGCCCATTTTGCAGAAGTTCTTAAAGTGGATGAAAAATGGGGAATTGTAATGGTATAAGAGGACAAGTAGACATTTGGATTGTAAGCTAATGATTGCCTTCAGTATCAGAGACTGACACCTGAGTATAGACAAAGAGCAAGGGATAGGGGAATCCTAAATGAAAGACCTGCAATGGTTGAGTTTTCAGTTGACTAAAACAGACGCAGATGTTAAAAAAAGAATAAATAGTAGGGCATATAAACTATTGCATAACAACTATAGAAATCGATCAGAATAGATCAGAAAAGATTGGGAAGAGAGATAAGTATGCAATTCACAAAAAAAAAACAAAACAATGGAAAGACATATGCAGGGCTCCCAAATATGCAAACAATTCGAGGATACTTAGGATTCTAGATTTCAGTCACACACACACACACACACACACACACACACACACACACACACACACGCACACACACACACACACACACACACACACACACACACACACCACACACACACACACACATACACACACGCATGCTCAGTGTAAGATAAATTAGTCTGTGTTCCTGCATGAGTTTGAGGGAAGGATCATCTGTGAAATTGTACTACTGGAATACTGACAGGATTACAAAATTTGCTTCTTAACAGTCCACTGATCTCTTTTCTACTAGTATACTTCTGTAACTATGAAATGAAAAGCAAGTATACATTTATCTGTCTTATATTTGCTGTGTAGCTGTTTCATGCACAGTATATATAATACACATATATATGTGTGTGTATGTATATAAGCTACTGGAGAGAGAAATTGTTTTATAGACCTCTGTATCTGTTTTATTGTTTATTTTTATGTGAAAGAACCAGAATAGGAAACATTATGCAGTTATGGCTATATTTTACCTTGCTTTCTATGTCAATATTCAGAAATGGTATAGCCATGTATTTCCAAAATGTGAGCATATGGTATATGATTGCATAGTTCCACAGGGATGACACAATCCAATGAACAGAAGGCATATTTCATCATGCTTAACCACAGACATCCTGCACTGATGTGCCTTGGGAACAAACCCTTTAGTTTACAGATGTAAGACTCATGCTATTAAAACAGAACTAGCACAACTGCCACAATATGCAATTGAAGCCAACAAATAAAACATTTCCAACTCTTCCAAAGCTTTTAAACTTCAACTCACCATTTTTCAAACACATTTTCTATAATATTCTTTTAAAATAATGTTACAGTGGTATTATAATTGGATACTCATTTGTAAACAAAGTTTCATTTTTTGTCAGAGTACCTTCAACAGGGTGTGTGTGTATCATAGTTTGTGTGTGTGTATGTGTGTGTGTGTGTATACTTCTGCAATCTATGCTAAAACGGACACTGATAATAGTTGATTTCAATCAGAATATGTAGACTTCCCAAAATACTTCACTGACAGTAACTCTGTTAATAAGAATAATTTGTTAGTCATCCACTTGCAGTGGGAAGTTCAGATTAAGTTTACTCCTATAATAGCAATGACAATTTCAGAATGAATAAAAAACAGAGCACAGGAGAAATCTCTTTGCATGTTTAGAATGAAATATAGAGGCCAATTAGTGTCATGCACTTTGGAACAATTACTTCAAAGGCATTTCACAATCCAGTATTATTTTAACTTACAAAACAAGCACTATTTATAGTGTCAATACACAGCAAACGAACACACAGAGCCAACGGAGCTCGGACTCTGTACTAAGCAAATAAAAAACAAGTCCAAACACCAGCAGCATGCACAGAGTCCTATGGCAGTGGCAAAGTCAGGCCAATACAATATATATATCTATGGGTCCACTATACAATTTTAATGTACTTTCAAAATATCACAATCTTGAGATTCATAAACTCGAGGCCAGAAATGGCCTCGAGTTTATGAATCTCAAGATTGTGATATTTTGAAAGTACATTAAAATTATATAGTGGACCCATAGATATATATATATTGTATTGGCCTGACTTTGCCACTGCCATAGGACTCTGTGCATGCTGCTGGTGTTTGGACTATTTATAGTGTAGTTAAAAATACAGTAATATCTGCATCAAGCCACTCAGTTAATAAGGAAGGAGTGAAAATTTTTAATTAATGTAGCATGCTTCCAGTGGAATCTTTTGATACTTTGTTTTTGCTACATAATAATTTGATATGAAACTGAAAAATGCCTTGATAGTTTCCATGTTTCTGTGTCTGAGCAATGTATGGGACACTCCAGTTCTATAAATTGTAGCAAATATATGATAGGCTGCATCTGTCTTTCTCCATACCCAACTTGACTGCAGTATCAGTACTTTTTCTATGTTGGGGAAAACATAGCTGCTGCAGCACTGTGAGCAAATGTTTGCCACCATGGTAGAAAATTCCAATGATGTGAAACTTAATTTCATCTGGAAAAAAAAACACTGTGGTGAAGATGATATAATATGTTTTCTGGTAGTCTATCTATCCTGCATTTTCTACCCATGAGTTTTTTGCTAATGATACCAAGCTATATAAATTGGCACATTGGTGAAGGTAACAATACCCCACTTTATACAGTTGCCACAATAGTATAGATAATACCAAGCTTTATACAGTTGGCACAATGGTGCAGATAACAATAGAAAGCTTTATAAAGTTGGCACAATGGTGTAGGTAACAATACTATACTTTATACAGTTGGTATACTGTTGTAGATAATACTGTACTTCATACAGTTGGCATAATGGTGTAGGTAACAATACCAAGCTTTATATAGTTGACACAATGGTGTAGGTAACAATACCAAGCTTTATACAGTTGGCACACTGGAGTAGGTAAACATATCAAGCTTTATAAAGTTGGCACAATGGTGTAGATAACAATACCCAGCTTTAAACAGTTGGCACAATGGTGTAGGTAACAATACCACACTTTACACAGTGGAGACAATGGTGTAGATAACAATACCAAGCTTTATACATTTGGCACAATGGGGTAGGTAACAATACCAAGCTTTATACAGTTGGCACACTGGTGTAGGTAACAATACCAAGCTTTATACAGTTGGCACAATGGTGTAGGTAACAATACCAAGCTTTATACAGTTGGCACAATGGTATAGGTAACAATACCACACTTTATACAGTTGGGACAATGGTGTAGGTAACACCAAGCTTTATACAGTTGGCACAATGGTGTAGGTAACAATACCACACTTTATACAGTTGGGACAATGGTGTAGGTAACACCAAGCTTTATACAGTTGGCACAATGGTGTAGATAACAATACCAAGCTTTATACAGTTGACACAATGGTGTAGGTAACAATACCAAGCTTTATACAGTTGGCACACTGGAGTAGGTAAACATATCAAGCTTTATAAAATTGGCACAATGGTGTAGATAATACCCAGCTTTAAACAGTTGGCACAATGGTGTAGATAACAATACCAAGCTTTATACAGTTGGGACAATGGTGTAGATAATAATACCAAGCTTTATACAGATGGCACAATGGTGTAGGTAACAATACCAAGCTTTATAAAGCTGGCACAGTGGTGTAAGTTACAATACCACACTTTATACAGTTGGCACAATGGTATAGGTAACAATACCATGCTTTATAAATTGGCACAGTGGTGTAAGTAATACCACACTTTATACAGTTGGCACAATGGTGTAGGTAACAATACTATACTTTACACAGTTGGCACAATGGTGTAGGTAACAATGCTAAGCTTTATACAGTTGGCACAACGGTGTAGATAATACCAAGCTTTATACAGTTGGCATAATGGTGTAGGTAACAATATCACACTTTATACAGTTGGCACAATGGTGCAGGTAACAATACTAAGCTTTATAAAGTTGGCATAATGGTGTAGATATTACCAAGCTTTATACAGTTGGCATAATGGTGTAGATAATACCAAGCTTTATACAGTTGGCATAATGGTGTAGGTAACAATATCACACTTTATACAGTTGGTACCATGGTGCAGGTAACAATACCAAGCTTTATAAAGTTGGCACAATGGTGCAGGTAACAATACTGTACTTTTTACAGTTCTCACAAGGGTGTAGGTAACAATACCACACGTTATACAGTTGGCACAATGGTGTAGGTAACAATAGCAAGCGTTATAAAGTTGGCACAATGGTGCAGGTAACAATACTGTACTTTTTACAGTTCTCACAAGGGTGTAGGTAACTATACCATGCTTTATACAATTGGCACAATGGTGTAGAATGATAAGTTTCTGAAAAGGTGCCAAATGATCTTGGTTTGATTACCTGCCTACATATTAAAGCACCTTGGAGATGATGAGTGGACTTTAGTGGCCAAGAGTAGTTCATCCCTCTGGTGGTGGGAGAGAGCCTTAGAAGAGTCCCACCACAAGAATTCCATCAGTATAAAGTCCCAGTGATGCAACTCCTCTAATGTTAGACTCAGGAAGTATTAGCCTGCCAAAGACTGAACATGCAATTTCAGTGTAAACATGTGCTATACATTTATACTAAAACTGAGCACACAGAAGTGGACACTATATCATATTTTATAGTAAAAATGGTGATGGGGCAATGTTAGGAGATTAATAAAATATTTGAATCTCTCTCCCACTGTTTGAAAGCCTGGATTATTAACTCTTCCCTTACTGCTCCAGTCTACAATAACTAAAAACAAATAGCAGATAGATACTAGAAGTTGTGGTGATGAAGAATAAAAGGACTGATAAAACAAGCAGGTATATTCATCATTATTACTTTATTATCACTTATGAACTTAACCATGTGTTTACATCAAGTCCCATGCAGTCAAACTAGAATCAGTTGTATATAAGAAGCCCTTTACATTAAATAGTAACTAAATCTTTTAATTACTTGCAAAGTACAAGTACATGTTAACCACTTGTTTACACTTACATGTATCAAAACTAAAGATTTGCTACCCACTTCTTGCTTATTCCAAAGCCCAGGGCTGGAATTCATGAACATGTTGCCTAATATGAATAGCCACTTCAACAGCTTTGCAAATTAGGCACGGGTGGTCTTGTTTCACAGTCATAACAGATTCCATTAGTAACAGTTTAAAATTATGTCACAGCTAAATGCAGTACTTTGTGAATATGGTCTATTTACCTTGGGTCCATTCACATCCCAGTACTATGCTTTACAAGGAAGACTTGCATATTATGTTGATTCATAGTCTTTCATACTATATAAGATTCATGTAAAACAGTGCATATGATGCTTAAGTGCATAAAGTTAATCGGTGCATTGCAACTCTGCATTTTTTGCACACATCTATACAGAGAGAAGCAGACTGACTTTGGTCTGACAGTCGCCGTTCCAGGTAAAGTATTGTGTGCATGCTTTTGTCTGGGAGTAGGTGTCTGCATATCTGTATGTGGGGTTGGGTAGGTATAGGGTCAGCATTCTAAGTATGTACTTATGATTGACTGCACATAACTTTTTAGTGCCGGTATTTGTGTGTTGGATGGCCACTGTCTGACACTGGCAGAGCTGAGGAGATGCAGTATATACTTGCAATGGATGTTTACATGGTTATGTGTATGTCTGAAGGTGTATTTATGCAGTAGTGTCTGAGAGCTTGTGCAGGTGTATATACCACTGAGTGTGTCTCGTCTGCATTATTTGTCAGGGAAGGCTGAGTAGGGCAGACCAGTAAGTTTTAGTGGCACTGTTATATTGTGTACCTCCATTTGATAGATGGTGAGTTAAGTAAATTATGCAGGGTGTATATTCTTGTATGTAAATTTATTTCTGTTTCTTCATGTGTCTTTTTCTGTGTGTGCTTTTCCTTTTGTATGTGTATGTTGTGTGTGTGTACATGTGCAGCTTGTTTGAAGGAAATGTGTACCTTGATGTGGCATGCTAATAAACTATGTTGCTTCCCTGTCAATGATGGTATTAGGAATACCTGAACAATTAACAACAATTTTAATTCAACAAGATGTGCTACTGCTGTGAAAGTATGTGACTTCCTATCACATTTTATCAGGACATCGTAACCCTGGATTATACATGCAGTGTGAATTGCGATGCTGCACTAATTCCTGTGAATTCCATTCATAATCTAAAGTATTTTCAAATACAATCAACTGACTTACCTGAGATCACTGGCTGCTCCATCAGTGCCACTGTTACTGTATAAAATGTGATATAGTCATCTTTAATTACACTAATTTCAGCTATAAGAAGTATAGGGCACGTGGTACATTTCTTTGTATAAGTCAAAATAAAGACCTCATGGAGGCTGGAAGCATTTCCATAGTACTTGTGCTGCTAATTATGTATAGTGAAAGACATAAATGTTGCACTGTTACAGAAATGAATAAATGTGTTTGCTTCTTGAGAGAGTATGTATTTAAATGTTCATAAATGTAATCTGCTGGTTGAAAAATGGTCTGCAAACAACCCCAATGAATTATCCTGCTGCAGTGCCATTTAGCAGAAAACTAGAATGTTTGGATTCATCTAGTTAATTTATTCCTCACTGCGAGCAGAAGTCCAAGAAAGTTCAGTGCGCTACATTTCTGCATGATGTCAGAGAGGAAACCATAAAGATATTTATTACATTTGCCTTTCAAGAAGTGGAGACAGAATAGCAGGAGTAAGGGAGAAGTTTGGGAATAAGTAAAAAGTAGAAAGAACTCATTGTTTATTCACCAGTCAGCCAGTGTGAGCTTTTGTGATTGACATGATTCATTACTAACAGCCAGAATACTTTGTGGTAACAGAAAAAAAAAGAAAAACTATAAAATGCTGTTTCACACCTTAGCTTTTCACTTAATAGCTTTGCTTTTTGGCTTGACACAAGCCAGGGATGGCAAAAATAATTCACAGTGTGAAGGTACAGAGAGAATATAAACCTGGAGTACATTTAGAAATGGTTTCATAGTCACAGAGAAAATCTGAATAATTTGCAGAGCAATAGCAATTATTTTTTACAATTATCCTGATTAATACCAGTGAAACTTGCTCTGAAAAAAGATGCCTGAACCTCTCAGAATAGAAGTGAGCAGGAACTGAAGTGAATAGATGGCTCTGATAATTGCCCCCCCACTTCTATCCACATGCTCCCTTTACCCCAAGCACATGTCCCACAGACCACCTTCTGCTCTGTCATCCTAGCCCAAACACTATTCTAGCCTCACTCTAACAGCATCAACTCATCATGAAAAACATTCAAGGAGTCTATTTTCTATTTTTAATAATTACTACCTAACATCACCCTCTGTATCAGCAACAACTACCAAGCCTCCCTTCCTGTCATACTGAAAACTTTATTAACATTAATGCTACCAACCACTTCCTTCCCAATTCACAGCTCCGCTAAACTATTCTATACTCACAAACTGTTTCTTCATCTTCCCACTTCAACCCCAAAAATAACTTGACACATAAGGAAATCATGTTGGGTTTTCAACCATAACTTTACCCCAAAAAAGATATTTTGTGCATGCAAACGTAGGCCCAGCATGCTCTTTCACTGTAGCCCACTCATTCAATTCAACACGCCAACTTATCTTAAACACTAAGCTGAGAAGCCTATTCAGTAAAATTCCTGAAGTACACACTTGGCTAGCTCTCCTATTACCTGACATTCTGATAGCTACACATACATGGCTAAAACCAGTACCTCATAATGAGGAAGTGGTCCTACCAGACTATAATATACCAAGGTGTGACAGTATAAAAAGGAAAGCAGATGATACAGCCATTATATATAGACTATATCTCAGTCTAAATGCTTACCAAATGATTCTGCCGATAGTGATGACTGCAATTAGGGATACATAAAATAGGCAATAGGGGGTGGAATTTACTGGAGAAAACTGGCAAAAGAACCAAGGTATGGGGAGCAAATAACTATAGAAGGAAAGGTAATGCAATTGGAAGAGGTCAAGAATTTAATTGGACTACAGGTTAGAGATTGCTTTACCTATCAAGGATTGATATCAGAGTATACCCAGACATCAGAAATTGTTTCTTCAGGTAGACAGCAAATGTTGGAGGTGTGATGGGGAAGAAAGTGGTACTTCGGAACATATTTTCTGGGAGTGCGGTGGGTTGGCAGATTTTAAGGATTCCCTGCGGAATGCACTGTCAGAGATGTTGAGTGGGTGGATTGGTATGAGGATTTTTCTGAGCTATGATACAAAATTGGAATTGCCTAGACATGGTAAGGCCTTGCTTGGTTTAATTATGGTGGCTACCAAAAAAGCAACTACTAACAAATGGAAATAAAAATCTAAACCAGCTATATTAGAAGTAGTGAATATAGTAAGAGAGAGAGAAAACAACTGGAATTGAGATCTTTACAAAAGGGTAGGAGCAAACTACATAGGAAAAAATGTGAATTGTGGAAACAATACATACGGGGAGGAATGTGGTTTAAAAGAAGGCAGGACATAAAGGAGCTATGTGATGTTTGAATTAAAATGATTGGGTAGATTATGAGTGATGTATAATGTTTGCAACTGGGAGTGTGTCAGTATGGTTTGTGATGCAAAATGCTTGCAACTAGGACTGTGTCTATGTGGTTCATTTTCACTTATATGAATGTATGGTTTCTTATGTCTTATTTGATGCTATAATAAAGATGCTTCTTATTTAAAAAAGGGGGGGCAGGAATTGAATTATTTATGCAACGTTGCTTAGGTTATATGATATATAGCAATATATATGTGAAATGTCCTTTCTTCTTCTGGCTGCTCCCATTAGGGGTCACCACAGTGGATCATCTGTTTCCATTTCTTCCTGTCCTCTGCATCTTGCTTTGTCACACCAACCACCTGCATGTCCTCTCTCACCATATTCATAAACCTTATCTTAAGGTCTTCCTCTTTTCCTGTTACCTGGCAGCTTCATCATTAGCATCTTTTTCCCAATATACTCTGCATCCCTCCTCAGCACACGTCCAAACCAACATAATCTTGCCCCTCTGGCTTTCTCTCCAAACCTTCCAGCCTGGTCTGACCCTATAATATAATTATTCCTAATCCTGTCTACCCTTTTCACACCCAGTGCAAATCTTAACATCCATAACTCTGCCACGTCTGGCTATGACTTTTTGTCAATGCCATTGTCGCCAACCCATATAACATAGCTGGTCTCACTACCCTCTTGTAGACCTTCCCTTTCACTCTTACTGGTACTCGTCTGTCACAAATCACTCCTGACACTCTTCTCCACCCACTCCATCGTGCCTGTACACTCTTTTTCACCTCTCTTCCACACTCACCATTACTCTGAACTGTTGATCCCAAGTATTTAAACTCATCCACCTTCACCACCTCTACTCCCTGCATCCTCACCATTCTTCTATCCTCCCTCTCATTCACAAACATATATTCTGTCTTAGTCCTGCTGCCCTTCATTCCTCTTCTCTCTATAGAATATCTCCACCTCTCCAGGGTCTCCTCCACCTTTTCCGTACTCTCATTACAAATCACAATGTCATCCTCAAACATCATAGTTCACTGGGACTCCTGTCTGATCTTGTCTATCAACCTGTCCATCACCATTGCAAATAAGAAAGGGCTCAGAGCTGATCCTTGATGTAATTCCACCTCCACCTTAAACGAATCCATCACTCCTACTGCAGACCTCACTGCTGTCATACTACCCTTGTACATATCCTGTACCACTCTTACATACTTCTCTGACACTCCAGACGTCCTCATACAATACCACAACTCTTCTGTAGGCACCCTGTCATATGCTTTCTCTAAGTCCACAAAGACACAATGCAACTCCTTATGACCTTCTCTGTACTTCTCCATCAACACTCTCAGAGCAAACATCGAATCTGTAGTGCTCTTTCCTGGCATGAAACCATACCGCTGATCACTAATCATCACCTCCCTTCTTAACCTAACTTCCACTACTCTTTCCCATAACTTCATGCTGTGACTGATCAATTTAATCCCTCTGCGGTACCAAAACACTTTTTCTCCATTCCTCAGGCATCCTCTCACATTCCAAGATTTCATTAAACAGTCTAGTTAAAAACTCCACTGCCATTTCACCTAAACACCTCCATGCTTCCACAGGTATGTCATCTGGACCAACAGCCTTTCCATTCTTCATCCTCTTCATAGCTATCCTTAAGTCCTCCTTGCTAATCCACTGCACTTCATGATTCACTATCCGCACATCATCCAATCTTCTCTCCCTCTCATTCTCTTCATTCATCAGTCCCTCAAAGTACTCTTTCCATCTGCTCAGCACAGTCTCCTCGTGTGTGAGTACGTTTCCCTCATTATCCTTTATAACCCTTACCTGCTGCACATCTTTAATAGCTCGATCCCTCTGTCTAGCCAATCTGTACAGGTCCTTTTCTCCCTCCTTAGTGTCCAACCTTTCATGCAACTCTTCATACGCCTTATCCTTAGCCTTCGCCACCTCTCTCTTTGCCATGCATCTCATCTCCTTATACTGTTGCCTACTTTCTTCATCTCTCTGACAATCCAATTTCTTCTTTGCCAACCTCTTTCTCTGTATACTCTCCTGTACTTCTTCATTCCACCACCAGATTTCCTTGTCCTCCTTCCTCTTTCCACATGTCACACCAAGCACCTTTCTAGCAATCTCCCTTACTACCTCTGCTGTAGTTACCCAGCTATTCGGTAACACTTCACTGCCACCCAGTGCCTGTCTTAACTCTTCCCTGAACTCCACCTCACAATTACCCTTTTTCACTTTCCACCATTTGATCCTTGGTGCTGCCCTCACACTTCTCCTCCTCTTCATGATCACCAATGTCATCTTACAAACCACCATCCTATGCTGCCTAACTACACTTTCCCCTGCCACCACTTTACAGTTTCCAATCTCCTTCAGACTGGCCCTTCTACATAAGATATAATCCACCTGTGTGCATCTTCCAACACTCTTGTATGTCACCCTATGCTCCTCCCGCTTGTTAAAATATGTATTCACCACAGCCATATCCATCCTTTTCGCAAAATCCACTACCATCTGACCTTCTCCATTCCTTTGCTTAACACCATACCTACTCATCACTTCCTCATCCCCTCTGTTCCCTTCACCAACATGCCCATTGAAATCTGCTCCAATCACCAGTCTCTCACCTTAGGTACAGTCATCACCACTTCATCCAACTCACTCCAAAACTTTTCTTTTTCATCCATCGCACACCCAACTTGTGGAGCATATGCACTAATAACATTCATCATTACACCATCAATTTCCAGCTTCATAAACATCACTCTATCCAACAATCTTTTCACCTCCAAAACACTCAGCATACTGTTCCTTCAGGATAACCCTTACGCTGTTTCTCCTCCCATCCACACCATGATAAAACAATTTGAACCTGCTTCCGATACCCCTAGCCTTGCTCCCCTTCCATCTGGTCTCTTGCACACACAATATATCAACCTTCCTTCTGTCCATCATATCAGCTAGCTCTCTCCCTATACCAGTCATACTGTCAGCATTCAAAGGTCTGACCCTGACTATCACAGTCCGAACCTTTACCTGCCTTCAGGCATGCCTTCCATCTCTTCAACTCCTTCTGCCAATAGTCGCCCAATTTCTGCCAGCACCCTGTGGGCCAAAAGTACTGGTGGCGGTCATTGTTAACCTGGGCCTCAACTGATCTGGTATGTATATCTGTACTGTTGTCCGCATGTATGATTTGGCAAAAATTTTACACCGGATGCCCTTCCTGACGCCACCCTCCCCATTTATCCGGGCTTGGGACCGGCCCAAAGAAATGCACTGGCTTGTGCATCCGAATTGTGATGTTTGTTAATTTAATACAATTTGATTACTTTTGTGTAAATGTACATTTGCCTACATCACAGGTATTAATTCAATAAAGATGTTTTAAAAATAAATAAAATCAAAAGAGAAAACTATAACCATCATAGGAGTATATATTCTCCCTGGCAAGAACTATGACACTTTGAAGAAATACCCTCTTGGGTGGCTAAGAATATCAGCCATGAAACCCTAATATTAGGTGACTTCAGTACTGACTGGTAATGTCTTCAACAGGACTCACTAACAAATACATTAACATCTGTGGTTTCTCCCAACTTATAAATAATACAAGACTCAACAAAAATATTGATAGACAAAGATTCTTACTAATAACCCTACCACTATTGCAGGTACAGGTGTCCTGCCAGACAGTCTCAGTTACCACCTTCCCACAAATCCAGTCAGGAAACATACAGTTACCTCCTTGAATCCACGACTGCAACCTATCACTCAAAGTATCTAGTTTTGACAAAACCTCTTGGAAAGCTGAACTACAGCTGATAAACTGGACTCGCCCAAAAAACACTACAACTTGATGAAGCTGTCCTTCCATTTAATACCCTATTTCTCAATATACTTAAAAACATGCCCCTCTTAGGAAAAAATGGTCAAATTCAATCCAGCTCCCTGGCATAACAGAGAAACAAAAATCCTAATGAAAGACAAAGATAATACTTGGCTCCTTTGGGAAAAAAAGCAATACTAAAGCCAAAATCCATAGGCCATAATTCAAACAATTAAGAAATCAATCCAAAACTTAATTAAATCTGACAAAGATAGCTCTATATGAACCTACAACACTCCAGACTAACAAATATAAAATAATGTTCTGGGCATCAAAAAATGAATTGATCCACCTTGGCAATACAACAAAACCTACTCAAACAACTAATAACTTTTCTGATACTATAGCTATCCAGTTCAATACATACTTTATCCAAACAGTAGCATCCCTCCTAAAAAAAAGCCAAACCTATCACTTAAAGAAGAAACTAAACTCTCTCCCTGTAAAATCTCACTCCAACCCACTGCAATCTCCTCAATCAAAAACTTCTCCTACAACTTAAACCAAAAACAGTGACACCTGACAATATCCCAGAAAAATACATCAGAACTGCCATTGACACTCTAGCCTATCCTATAGTTATCTGAATCACCTTCTCTACTGCAGAAAGCTATTGCTGCATAGTCTGGAAGGCATCCTGTATCTTGCCAGTACTTACAGGTGGCAAGTCTGCTGACATCACTAACTATCATCCATTGCAGGTGGTTCACACACCATCCTCTCTAAAGGGTGCTGCTGGTCTTTGGCCTGCTTGAAAGTCCACTGCTTGTATGACAATGGCCTCCCATCTCTTCTTTAACTGCTCCAACACTCTCTGCAAAAATGGTAACAACCAGTATGAATATGAGTAAAAATCCCCTTATCTCCTTCACTCAAACTCTTCCCCAACCAAACCCCAGTTATATATATTTTCCTTCTTTCACTTTCATGAGTCTCCTAAGCTTTACCTCTCCCAATCATCAGGATGAACTCCTAACAACAAAAACACCTACCAGTGTGCCCCTTTTGAGCCGGTTAAAACTGGCACTCCCAACCCACCATCCACTGCTATAACAAGCAGAAACCTCCATGTACTCACTTCTGGAAAAAAGTCACACCTGAATACCTACTTAACTACCTCTTGCCTCACAGGGCTTAATATATTGCCCCCTGCCCCAAGCCACCCAACCCCATACTAAGTCCTTCCTCCCATCAACAATATTATGTTGACCAAACACCAAGCCATTCCTATCCCATTTTTTTCCTTTATCTTGCCTTTTCAGAATTTCTTGGGATAAACTCTTACCCTTGTACCATACTCCATACCCACTTATCTACAGTCTTATCAATCCCCTTGGCTATTATTGACTTTCTTACACCCCTTTTCCTTTTCTTAACAGATACCCCCATGAAATGATAACATAACATACAAGCACACATATCATCAACTAAAGTTTATAACTGCAAACCATACTGCATGCCAAAGAGAATTAAACCCCTTTCTCTTAATTTTAAATACCCTCTCCCTCACCAGAACTTAAATCTGCCTCACTTTATCTAATGCCACATCCTGTTTAATATCCAAACCTCCCTTCCTTCCTTACCCTAGACTCCATTCCGCAGACACTCATGTTAGGTTTTCAAACAATAAGGCCTGCCAAAGCAAACCCAAACAAAACTCATAGATTTCTTTTTACATCTGAGTTACTGTTTTACACCATTATCAGTTTCTTCTCTAATTTTAAATATCTGCAGTTCCTCACTAAAGCCTTTTAGCTGTATACTTGAGATTTCACTAGCTCTACACATATTCAATTATTTATATAGCATCAGTTCTGATTCTCTCAATGATTTGCCTTTTACCTGGTCATTTTTAAAAATGCAAATAATTCTGTTACTCATCCATCAGTCAAGCAAATCATCAAGCTAATAGCCTTTTGCTCTATTTTTAACTCAATCAAATAGTATGTATGGTTTCTTGAGCCCTTTGATATCTAGTGAAAAATACATTAAAATGGAAGAGTTTTCTTTGTCTCACTGAATGTTTAAATCTTCTCTGTTAGAACTACCAGTTAAGAGTTTTTCTTTCACGTTAAGGCTAAAAGTAATACACAATTGTATAGTGTTCTCACTTGTGATTTGCACAAAGATTGTACTGTGTATTTTCTCTGCTCCTCTGTAATTCCATACAGCCCAAAGTTTTTAATCATGCAGCTTCAGAGATGTTGATGGTAATAGAGATCATATTAGAAGAAGAAAAAAAAAAAAAAAAAAACAGTACATTGGGAAAATTGAATCAGATCAACGTAAGCAATGGTAAAATTGACCAAAATGGTGGTTTAATGTTTTTCCCTGGCAAGGTATGAAAAAAAATGCATTTGTCTGAAATATAGAGCAATTGCCTTAATCCTGGAGAATATGACATTTGAAAAAAAGAAAACTTATTTTAGTACTTATTCTGCTGAAGTAACACTTTCCAGAAGTATTTCATTAAAAATGTGGAAAACTGAGAAATGTTTCAGAAATTCTTTGCTTACCTGACTGTGTATTATAAAACAAGAAACATGCTGTAATCCTCTTCAAGAGACATAGTTGCCGTCTCATTATGATCACAGAAATAACCAGCTTTTTTTTTCTTTCCTTAGTGCTTCAAATTTTGTCAAGTAAATCCTTTGCTGAAAAGATTCCTTTAGTCTCACTGGTTTCACATTTGCTTTGTCACTGCATAATTTATAATACATGCTGAAGTATAGTTAAGAATAGCCTTTGGTGGATTCATATGAGTATGTTTATTCCAAAGATTAAGAACACTAGTCATCACAGTAGAACTGATTACAAGAATGGAAATCTCCATACTTAAAGATGCAGAGTGTTAATATCATATGGAGTTTACATCACATCCTTAGATCTACAAACATCATAGTGTTCCCACAAACCAATCGTATATTGACTAAACAGCCTGTAGAAGCTTAGATATTTCATTGTTTTCCCATAAGCTGAAATTTAAACTGATTTTCTATGACTGCATGTTGTGATTTGAATGTAAATTTCTTCAAGTCTCATACTCACTTTTCATAAAAAATGACAACATTTATCATTTTGAAGTCCACAGTCTTATCACTGGCCTGCTGAAAAGTATCTAATCAGTGAGCATTACTGCCTCATAACACTAGGCTCTCTAGTTTAACCTTAGCTGGTGTGCCTTCTGTGTGGGTGCTGCACTTTCTTCATGTGGTGCATAGCTCTTTGCAGAGTGCTCTGGTATCTTCCCATATCCCAAAGACAAGATATTTGAGAAATGGCAAAATAGAAGTTATGTTCTTACCATAACGTTCCATGTTAGTTGTCTTCTTCTCGCCTTCTTCTTGCTGGATGGGTTCGGAGCCGACCTCGGCTCCGACTCGGCCACTCTAAAAGCTCGAGAGTTGGTTCCACCGGCTCGAGGCTCCCCTTATATCCCACAATGCTAGGCGTGAGTTACCTCAGATCTCGTTTGTAAGCTAGGCCCAGCTTATAATAGTAACAGAATAACTATAAACAAAGTCCACCTCTATAAACCAGGGAGAAGAGAAGGGTGACCTACATCCTGATCCAGGAAAATATGCACAGCAGCATATACCTAAAGTAAAGAGGTGGTAGAAAGAGAGGTCACAATCAAAACTCCTCTAGGTCTGTCCAGGCCAGGGGAAGGAGGGTGGGGCAAGAAGAAGCGAGAAGAAGACAACTAACATGGAAGCGTTATGGTAAGAACATAACTTCTATATGTTAAGTTGTCTATCTCGCCTTCATTCTTGCTGGATGGGACAGCGTCCTAGCACCTTGTCCCGGGTGGCCTAACGGAACAGACTCTTGAGAACAGTGGAACCAAAGTTAGCTCTATGCCTAGAAGCTAAATCCAACTTATAATGAGAAATGAAAGTGTGAGGAGTAGTCCAAGTAGCCGCTGCACAAATGGTGTCAATAGGCAGTCTATCTTGGAAGGCTATAGAAGTAGCCAAAGCTCTGGTAGAATGGGCTTTAGGTTTGTTAGGCAGCTTTTGGTGTCTAATTTCATAAACAAGGGAAATCAGAGATGTTAGCCATCTAGATAATGATACCTTTGAAACTGAAAGTCCCTTTCTGCCTTCTGCATAAGAGACAAACAGCTGGTCAGATTTTCTGAATTGTTTGGTTCTATCCAAATAGTACCTTAACTGACGATGAACATCTAGCCAATGCAATTTTTGTTCAGACCTGTTAGAATATTCTGGAAAAAACACAGGGAGGTCAATGCTTTGATTTAGGTTAGACGCTGAGGCTATCGTAGGTAAAAAGGACGGGTTGGTTCGTAAAGATACCCTGTCCTTATGGAACAACAGATAAGGAGGTCGACAGCTGAGTGCATGAAGCTCTGAAACTCTTCTAGCTGAAGTAATAGCTACCAGAAAGAGTGTCTTCCATGATAGCAATTTTAAAGAACAGGAGGCTGCAGGTTCGAAAGGGGAAAGAATCAAAGAACTAAGAACTAAATTTAGGTCCCAAGGAGGAGGAGGATTTCTTATAGGAGGTCTGAGTAGAAAAACTCCTTTCAAAAAGGCTTTGCAAAGCTTGTGGGACATTATGGCAGACTCTGAAATGCCCACATGAAAGTTAGAAATAGCTGCCAATTGAACTTTAAGAGTAGAAGGAGATGAACCTGCATGGAAGAGTTCAGCTAGAAAATCAAGGACCATTTGGATGGAAGCAGTGAAAGGATCTATGTCCCTTCCTTGAGCCCAATAGGCGAAACGTTTCCACTTACTCAAATAAATCTTTCGAGTGGAAGATTTATGGGAAGCTATCAAAATATCTTGAACAGAGTGAGATATTTGAGGAAGCCTGGCTAAGGTTGGAATTGGAGGAACCAAGCAGTGAGGTTCAGAGAGGGAAGGGAGCGATGAAACTGACCCGACTGATGGATCAAAGATCTGGAACTAGGTCCAGATGCCAAGGTCGCTCAACAGAAAATGATGTAGAAAGGGGAACCAAACCTGTCGAGGCCAGTAAGGAGCAATGAGGATCAACGAGGCCTTCTGAGCGATAGCTTTCTGTATCACTTGAGAGATTAGTGGGAAGGGAGGAAATGCATACAGAAGTCCCCGGGGCCAAACTTGGACTAGAGCGTCTCTGCTGGGCTGGCCTGGTAAAGGGAATAGGGTGAAATAATCTCTGCACTTGCTGTTTTGGGGAGTAGCAAAAAGGTCGCAGCAAGGCTGACCCCACTTGAGAAAAATTTCTCTCACAACAGAGTCTTTCAGAGACCACTCGTGAGGCATGAGGATAGCTCTGCTCAACTTGTCCGTGATTTGATTGGACTTCCCGGGGATGTGCGTTGCTATCAGAAACCGCTATGAAGAAATCGCCCATTGCCACAGTCTGAGTGCTTCTCGACACAGGGGGTAGGACCTGGTTCCGCCTTGTTTGTTGATATACCACACTACAGACATATTGTCCGTCTGGATTGCTATCGTTCCCAAGGGAAGAGAGTCTTGAAGGGCTTGCAACGCTAAAAGCACTGCTCTCATCTCTAGAACATTTATGTGCAAGTGGCATTCGTCTGGTTGCCATGTGCCCTGGACAGTTCTGCCCTGATAATGCCCCCCCCACCCGATCAGGGAGGCGTCCGTTGTCAGAGTAGCAACCGGAGGAAGGAACAAAGGGTCTTCCCAATAAGACCTGAGAGGAAGACATCCACCACAGAAGATGATTTCTGCATGTTTGCGTAATCATAATGGTGTGGGACATCGGAAGTTGCTGGTATGACCATTGCGTGAAGAGCATCCATTGAAGGATTCTCATGTGGAATCTGGCTAATGGAAGCAGAGGTATGGCAGCCGCCATAATCCCCAACACTTTCAGAACTAACCTGGCTTTGATTCTGTTGCTGCTGAAGAGGAGCGAGACCAGTTTGTGTATGTCTGTTATTCTCTGATCTGTTAGTCTCCCAGACATGTTGACTGTGTCTAGATTTGCGCCTATGAAGGTAATAGTACGACAAGGTGACAAAACAGACTTTTCGCAATTTATTGAAATGCCTAAATTTTGACAAATGCGAAAGGTGTAGTCCCTGGCCATTAGAAGAAGATGCTTGGTGGGAGCTGTGAGGAGCCAGTCGTCCAAATATGGAAACACCTGGAATCCTTGACGTCTCAGGTGAGAAGCTACCACTGCCATGCATTTGGTAAACACCCAGGGGGCAGTGGTGAGACCAAAGGGCAGGGCCCTGAATTGAAAATGACTGGTTCCCAGCCTGAAGTGGAGGAATCTTCTGGAGCGTCTGTTCATTTTTATGTGATAGTACGCATCCTGAAGGTCTATAGAGCACATCCAGTTTCCCTTTCCCAATAGGGGAAGGATGGACTGCAGCGTGACCATCCGAAATCTTGTTTTCTTGACTGACTTGTTCAAGATACTGAGATCCAAAATTGGTCTCCAGTCCCCTGTTTTCTTTGGAACTAAAAGAACCTGGAGTAGATTCCGGATCCTTGCTGGTCTGCTGGAACTGGCTGAATTGCTCTTTTTGCAAGCAGCTTTGAAATTTCCAAAACTGCAAGATCCCTTTGAGCGGGTGGAACATCTGGAAGGGATTTTTTTGATTGGTTTGGAATGCAAACGAAGGGAATGGAATAGCCTTCGGAAATGATGGACTGTACCCATTTGTCTTGAGTCAGGGATAGCCAGGCTTCTGGGTACAGTGACAATCTTCCCCCGACTGCCCCCGAAGGTGGGCAGTCGGGCAACACCTCAGGGATGCTGAAAGGGCTTATCAGAGAAGGTTTCTCGATTGCCCTGGTTCTGCGGAACCCCCTGCCTCTAGGGCGACATCTACCATTGTTGTTCCCCCCTCTGCCTCTGGCGGGGAACCGACTCTGTGTGTCAGGCGAAGTCCCTTGAGATTGTTTGCGGAACCACATTTTTCCACTTTTCTGGCCTTTGGGGTAAGGCCTAGAAGGAGTAGAAAAACGGACTCTGATGGCAGAAAGAGTCTTGCCATCCATCTCGCACCTAGTCAAGGTTTCTTTCACTTGAGGACCAAAAAGAGATGATCCATCAAACGGGGAATTAGTGAATGACGTTTTAAAGGGGTCCGCAAAGTTGCATAGCCGCATCCAGGCATGCCTGCGTAAGGCCACACCTGTCCCTGCGGCCCTGCTCGCTCCATCAGCCGCATAAGAAAGGAGGCGCATGGAGGAGTTAGCTATGGAGTTCAGGGTAGCCAGCTGAGTGTTCATCTTGTCTTGAGAACCCGCAGCCGTAGGATCCTTCAACATGTCACTTGCTTCTTTGATCAAGTCTCTTTGAAGACGAGTAAAATGGCATAGGTAGTTCAGTGAACGCATAGCAAAGGTCGCTGACGAGAACATCTGCTTCCCGTACCTGTCCATAGACCTAGATTCTTTGTTAGGGGGATGAACAGGCACTGAAGGATCAGCTAGTTCCTTCTTGGTGGCAGCAGCTACCACCATAGCATCCACAGAAACACCTTTTGTGAGAAATTGCTTGTCAGTTGGTGCTGTTATAAATTTGGAAGGTCTCCTGGGGGTAGGGTCCACTGAATCAGGAGCCGTCCAGGCCTTCTTTGCAACCACCTGCATGAGGGGATCAAAGGGGGGACACCCAGGAGGTGGAAGGGCGAGAGCCAAACGCCTCAAGATACACAGATTCATCCTCCGAAGGGTTAAGGGCTGGCCAATTTCCCCTCTGCTTCAGGATCTCTAGAATGTCTGCGAAAGAGACATCTTCAGAAGGGGAACGTGGGGAACCCTCGGAATCCTCTAAATCTGTGTCAGAGGTGACAGACTCATGTGAGTCTATGTGCTTCCTCTTACACTTTCTCTTCCTAGGGGGCTCCCCTGCCAATTCAGGGGAGGCCTCGGAAGAGGATGAGATCCCCACAGGGGATTCTTGAGGAGCTGGCTCTCTGCGGTCTGGGATGAGGGAGTGAGTCGACATAACCAAAGGCACCGAAGAGGGAGGGGCGGACGGAGCCGACTGTGGAGTTGAACAAGGTTCCAACACACTCCGCATGACCTCGAACGCACCCCTGTCCGGCAGAGCCAGAGGTCCCCACTCCGAGAAGCTGGGAACCTCCCTCGGCACCGACAGAGATGGCTCTGAGGCCGATGTCGGAGCTGAACTCACCAGCGCCG
Organism: Protopterus annectens; assembly: GCF_019279795.1. Taxonomy (NCBI): domain Eukaryota; kingdom Metazoa; phylum Chordata; order Ceratodontiformes; family Protopteridae; genus Protopterus; species Protopterus annectens. The sequence goes on along the minus strand of NC_056742.1, from coordinate 214,794,810 downwards.
AAGCACCGAGAGGGAGAGGGAGGTCGGACAAGGGTCCGATGCCACTCACCCCCTCGGAGCCGACGAGGGAAGCCCGGTGCCGAGATTCTTCAAAAGAAGAAATCGGAGCCGACGACGGAGCCGAAGACAATTGTATCGGCTCCGATGCTACCACAGTCTCGGTCCCGAGACGCCCCAGCTCCGAGCTCAAAGGAGTCGGAGGAGGAATATTTATTGGAACAAGTTGAGGCATCGACTGATGAGTCGGACTCTGGAGCATTTGAGCCAGTGCCTCGGACTTCAAAAGTCTACTCACTACCCTCTGGAGGTCGTGATCTGAGAGCCTCGATGACCTGGAGGAGTGAGATCTGTGGCTTCGTTCAGACAGCAGGGGAGACGCTGGAGCCGAATGAACGGAGCCAAGGGACGGTGACCTCGATCTCTTTCTAGATGTCGGCTCCGATGGTCTGATCGGAGCCGACCCAGGAATCTCTAATGCCTCGGCTCCGGCCGGAGCCGAGGAAACCACAGATACTGCAGTCAAAGACTCATCGGCTCCAGCCGGAGCCGATGAAGCAGTAGGCTTCGAAGCCTTAGGCCTCGACTCTGAAGCTGGAGCTGAGGTCTTGGAAGCCTTAGAAGGTTTCCCCGATGACACAAAAAGGGAACCTTCAGGCTTAATCAAACCCCTCAAAATGAGTTTATTTTTTCTCTCCTGCAGGACTCTAGGGCTGAAGCCATGGCATACAGCACAAGAGTCCTGCAGGTGTAAAGGTCCCAGGCAATACACACAAGAAGTGTGACCGTCTGTCAGAGACATTTTCTGACAGCACGAATCACACTTCTTGAAGCCTGAGACCTTTGTATCCTTGGACATACTCAAGGAACCAAAGTGTAATCACACACAGAAAACACACACACACAGATTACACTGATAGGGGTTCAAAGGGAATTATTTAAACTAAAGGTAAGTTAAGTTAAAACTCCCTAATCAAACACATATGATACTAAGGATAGGGAAGGAAGGGCCCGAAGGCCTTAGGGAAAGAACTATAAGTTCTTTAGAAAAAAAGGGGGCTGGATAAAAGGTAGAAGGGATAATATCCACTACACTAAGGGGAACGAAAAATACACTAAGCTAGCTTAAGTCTAAAGAATTTAAACTAGTCTAACTTTCACTAACCTGGAGCCGGTAGAAAACACACCTCGATCGCTGTAGCGGCAAACGAGATCTGAGGTAACTCACGCCTAGCATTGTGGGATATAAGGGGAGCCTCGAGCCGGTGGAACCAACTCTCGAGCTTTTAGAGTGGCCAAGTCGGAGCCGAGGTCGGCTCCGAACCCATCCAGCAAGAATGAAGGCGAGATAGACAACTTAACATTTTCTTGTTTAGAGAAAACAAATATTGAACAAAAAATGCACAAATCTAGTAGTAAACCTGTTAAAATAAAATAGTAAATATTCAGAAACAAGCCAAGTTAACGGAGAAAAAACATACCTGTTTTATTCACCAAAGACCGAGGTCTTTTATCCTAAATGCACAGTTTTATTGGCTTATTTTAGCTATTTAATCTTTCATTTTTCTCATAGACATGTTTGAGTGTGTGTATGTGTGTAAGACAGATTGTCCTGCAACTGGCTGCTGCCCCATCCAGAATTACTTTCTCTGCCTAGCACCACTGAGTATTAGGATAGGCTTTGGCTCCCTTATAGGCTTGAAATGGATTATGTAGTCAATAAAAAATAGATGGAATAAGTGCATGGTTTGCTGACCAAGACATTAATTTTGCTTATTAGCACATTTCTTAATTTCACTAAAATGTAAAGCATTACCTATTCATTTATAATTTTTGTGTTTGTTTTCATTCTCCCATTTTGAAACCCATTCTGATAACATTACATAGTACAAAATGAAGTTCCTCTTCATCAAATTTTGTCATTGAATGTATTCCTTTCTTTCATTTGGGGAAGTGCATTTTTCGTTGATATAAGCTGTACAAAGTCTCATTAACATTCATTACCTACCATTCAATACATTCATTCATATAGTTAATTGAACTGAATAAACATGATGTTAACTGTATTTTATTTCATCAAAATGTTCCATTCAGCACTTGAAACTATTGAAGTATAATTTTAATACTACAGATTCTGCCTATTCAGTCAACATCCTTATAGTTTTCAGCTAACCATGTGGTGCCATACAACTTTGGCAATAACAAAAAATAAAACTCATATTCTGAAATTCTCTTTGCAGAATCACATAATATCCTTCTACCAAAGCAAGTGTGACTCGGATGACAAGGGAGCATATTCACTACTCATTCAGCAGGGATTAATATCATGCAGTCAAACATTATGATACATTAGTGATGACTGAATTCTGAGGTCTGTATTTAAAGCAGACAGAACAGTGTTGCAAAACTACAACCACTTGGAGGATTATATTTGGGTTTTCAGCTACTCATTTCAACCAGGCTATGGGTAGTATCTACCCAGGGAAAAGAAATAAAGAAAACTGATATACAGAAAACATTATACTACTTATGTTTGCATGGCAGCTTTGATTTTGCCTACACCTACCCCATTCTTCTCTTGTCACTTTTTCCAGTATCATTTCTTTCCAGTCTCCTCAAACTGACTTTATTTTCTCTTACTGGGTTGGAACTCCCTTTCCTCACTTAAAACCTAAGTTTCCCAATGTCTGGAACATTTATTTCCTGTAACTGTAAATTTACTATGTGCTATTTCAACTTATGTGGTACTGACATAGCTATACAAAGCTTTACACTATTTCCATACTGATTCCTCATATAGAAGTGCTCTTTACTGTACAAGGACTGCACCTTCTCAATGCATAACTGCTAACAGGTTTACCTGGACCATTGGCAAGTTATCTTCAGAACATTTTGCTATTACGTCATCTCTGTTCATGAGAGAGTCTCACAAATGTGCCCTAATATTTTTACAAATGTCATCCATTATTGAACAGATAGCAAATTACCTCATGACCTTCACTAAATAAAGAAATGGCATTGGTTAATGTTTTAAGAAAGTCTGGGCATTGCAGCATACTTTAGCAGCTTTTTAACTGTCACCATGAAATCTGCGACCAGCGATGTAATTCCAGCAATACTAGACTAAGTTCTAAAAATCTTAAAAATAACAGCAAAAGTATAAAAAAAAAAAACTTTTACTTAATCATATGATTCAGATTTTTTTGTCTCAGTATTGATCACAGTACCTGGATTATGTCACCTAGCATGAATGTGCTAGAAATCGGTGTGATAAGGGTATTTAATACAAATGAGAAGATTTTGAAGATTTTTGCTTTGATAGACTGATGTCATCCTGATGTCGGTAACCTCTACAATATTTAGCTTAAGAATTATATTGCAGATATTGAAGACTGCACTATTTGAAAACACAATATTTGGAAGGGATGTACCATATAAAAGAGCAGCTGAAATTAAAATCCTTTCTTAGGAACTCCTTAGATGTGTTCTCAATAAACTCCTACTACCAACAAATTAGGGCTAAAATGTTCTTTTTGTAAGTTTCCTAAAATAAATAAAAAGTACGTCCATACCTTATGATAATTATAGCCTCTCCAGTTATCCATGAAATTCAGTTGATAGTATGATTTTGAGGGTTTCAAATAACACAGAGGCTGATATTTCTCACCAGTAAGACCTCTATATTTACTGGACAGGCCACTGTGTTTATTCTGTGATTTAGTTCAAGCCATTGACCTACCTCCTTTTGTTGAACAGTCTCTTTGAAAATGTATGCACTTGACAAGCTAATCTCTTCTCCTTCATGACAGCAGTGATCTTATATGGGTTTGTCAGTGGTCACTCAAAACATTTTCAGTGCAGATATTAAGAACAGTTGACTGGATACATAAGGACCTCCAAGTCACGTTTAAGAAGTATGTTAATTCCCTAATAATTAACCTCCTTTTTGCTAAAATGGACTGCAACATCTTGACTGTTAGCAGCTACTTAAGGATGTTCTCCATTATTTCAGTTTTGCAATATTAGTTCATAATGAAATTATCTAATCAAAAAATAAACAAATGGTCCAGCCTGACTCAGTCCTATGAAAGACTCCTGCCTTGAAGCCATTATTAACCTTACATGACACTGCATGGGAGTAACAGAAGTAAATAAGTTATTTACTCAAGATATTCCTTATTTGATATGCAAGTCAATGCATGACTACTGAGATAATTTTGCAAATGTATGCATCTATTTCTATTATCTGGAAATAATCATTGCTACTACAAGTCCTTAGAGGAATAATCCATTAGTAACAGAATCCTTCAAAAGTTGCTTCTAAAATGTGCCCTATATGTTTTCACTGAATTTAAAACTATGTACTGTTTCATAATGCATCAGTTTAGACACCTGGTGGCCTATATTAAAGATTCCACAACCCTACCTGTGGAAGAAATTTGGGCAACGTTTTACTTTGGAAATTGAAGAAATATGGCCCAGATTCCCCTACTTCCAGCGAAAACTCTTGCAAGTTCTTCTTAGTGCATATTAACCGGCATTCATGAACTTCAAGCACCAGTTATGCCACACTACATTTACATATGAGTTGCACCAGACTGTAGCTAAAAAAGTGATAACCTGCTGTCTTCCTATATCCCTTAGCCAGTGTTACAGAGATTATGGTCTGTAAGCAAAGGACAAAGAATGTGAACTCCAGTGGTCAATTTATGGGCACAAAGCTTGAATTTTGTCTAGACAGTTATTACTCCAGCCAGTTACTTACAATTATCCTAGTGATGACTGTAAGCACTTGATATCATCTGTTCATATTTACATTTGCAAGTACAAGGACATCCTTTATACAAACTATGTATGGGCAACATGTATATCTATTTATTTCCATAATATTGTTGTTTGCCATCTGTGACAAACTGCTTACTGATTTTCAGTGAGGTTTGCTAATTTGGATACGCGTTAGTTTATTAATCTTTGGAGACCATTTTTGGATCATTAATAATTTTTTTACTTTGTGAAATAAGGTCATTTGTTACTGATCTGGGCATTCCAACTGCCTCTGTTTTAGAAACAAGTTGAAATTCAGCTGGTTGTTGTGTTTCACTGGTTTGCATTTTATTTCTCTGCTTTTGGCTGGGGTGCTCTGTTCCATAAATCTCACCACTTGGCTGCTACTGCATGTGACATTTTTGATGATTTCATAGTCTTTTTTCAGTCTTTTAAGCACCACAACAGTGTATTTGTTTACCAAATATTGTCATTTGCAAACTGTGACTAGTTAAAATTGGATTAGCTGTTTCATTTATTTGTTATATACTGCTCTACACATTGCACCATTGCATGTTACTGCAAAGATCACACCACTGCCATCATATTAGCTGAATAGTCTGCAGTGGGCACATTTCATTGTTCCCCTCAGAGTGACATGACCATCTCAGCTAGTATGTATATATTATTGTTTGTGTTGGCAGAGAACATAGCGTTGATACAAACTGTGTAGTGTTACCTGATGCTGATGCCACCTACAAATATGAATGCTCAGTTCATTGTATTTTATATATATCTATATCTATCTACCTCTCTCTCTCTCAATATATATATATATATATATATATATATATATATATATATATATATATATATATATATATATGTGTGTGTGTGTGTGTGTGTGTGTGTGTGTATATATATATATATATATATATATATATATATATATATATATATATATATATATACACATATCACTGCTGCTGATAATGTTGGACATGGTTGCTTAATATAATGTTGCTTCCTATTTGATAGTTTCAGTACTAGTTGTGTTGTTCAGTTCAACCTCTTTGCTTACTATAGAGTCACATGTGTTTTGGTAAGGTTGCTATAACAGCTGTGCTGTTCTTTCCAATTTTTGCTTAACAAGCCCATCTTCTGCCTAACTTACTATGTTTTATTTTTAACTTCTGCTTCCTGTCCCATCTACCATCTTGCTTGTTGCTGATCAAATAGGCTGAATCTTTCTATTTTTGAAGGCCCACACCCTTTGACTATAAAGAGGTTATAGCACTATAATAGCAACATTGTTCACAGGTACTGTCTTCTGCAAAAGACCATGTAAAAAAAGATTCGTAAATACTACTATCATTGCTCTTTACTTTCAAATGTCACATGAACCCCCAAAATACCCCTTATTTCATGCATAGCCTTCCCATGAGGTAAAACAAAAACAAAAAATAAAACAAGGAACCACTTTGTATGACATTTCTGATGTATGATTGTGACGAAAGTGAAAGGCGTACATGGTTCAGTATTGAATTTTGGTTTGTTTTTCATAGACAAATACATTAGCTTTTGAGATAGCCAGATCACATAAATGTCATGCATTTTTTCCCTGTCTCCCCAAAAATAGCTACCTAATGTGTAACCCACTGATATTGGTTTATTAAGAAAGTAAAAGAGAAATAATGACAATACTATATTTCAATTTGTAGCAGCTCTTGGACACTATATCAGTCCCCACCCACCACCCCCAACCAAGACACTACAATGATCATTTATTTATTTGCTACTTGTTAAATGGATTAATCTCACAAGACCACTGGCCTCTTTGTAGGGGAGACCAAGACTGGTATTCAAACTGACTAGGGGAAAGCTAGCAAAGGAACTTTACCTACTATTTTTTTTCAATAACTGGGATCTTTTACATTTACCCGAGTTACCATCAACTCAGGCAGATGTGGTCTCAATGTATTGCCTCATCAGTGGGACCATATTATTGTGATGAATGTAGTGCTCCTTTGTCATCATTCGCAGGCTGCTCACCAAGCAGGTAGCCACTTCCTTTAGTAAACTTTTATGTATGATTGCCAAATGTTGTGAAATAACAGCCCCAATAATGTATTCCATATGGCTGCTATACAAATCCTATGCACCTGTTGATTCATATAAAAAATTAAATAAAGAAACTAGTGGAAATGTATTGTGTTGTTGGTAGTGTGCTCTTTTACCACTGCACAAATATATATCTGTTTTCCTTTCTTGAAAATTGAAAGATTATAGGATCAATTTATCTTGGAACTTTCAGACAATAATCTCTGTTATCATCAGACGCTAAGGTATAACAATGAACACAACAGGGTGATGATCCTCAGCGTACCATTTACATTCTTCCAACTATTGCATTTTCCCAAACAGAAGACTGTTTCTGTCAGTCACTTGCTAAAAATATGTTTCTGTAATGTATTTCAATAAATTTCTGGGTGAAAAGCGTTACTACAGGTCACCCACAAATGCTGATAGAGGTAAGAGTAAATAAAACATGCATGATCAGCTTAGGGTGATGTTGGCTGTTACCACCATTCTCATTTTTTCATGATTCTTGATAGAAATTATATAAAATACATATCTGAAAGAGAAAATCATTCTTGAAGATCTGTATGTCCATATCTCCATATCTCTTAACTGTCCATAATTTTGTAGAATGTCCAGATATTTGCCTTATATTTTAGTGTATTTCTCATAAAAACTGCAGTTTTATGGCAAATCATTGATGAGGAAAGTCACTAAATGTATTTGAATTTCAGACTTCATATCCTTAAAAATGCACACTAATGAAAAATATGTTAATCGAACAACTTTCTAAATTTATAAACACAATCATCCCCTATTACTTTTGGCCTTTTCCAGATTTCTTGGTCTAAGAGGTTGAGATATAAGTTCTGCTCTAGTCTGCAGTCATATTAATAGAGATGAGATATTCAGGAAGACATTGTTGGTAGCTGCTATGAGCGGGGAATCACAGCTGCTTTGACTGAATGGCCTTGCACTGGTAATCCATGTCCTGCTACAATGTTTGTGGAGTAGAAATAAGGAATTGTGTTGATGCTGTTGCATGCCTTTCACTTATGAGTTAAATTTGTAATTAATTTTAATGGAAAGCTGCAGGGTAATTATTTGGCTGGTAGAGTTATTCTACTAGGAAAGTAATTGTCTCATAGATGTGCTACAAAACAGGTAACTTTTTTTTATTTTAAAAGTAGTTTATTGACAATTTTAAAATAAGAAAAAGCAAATGCATAAAATAAGTTGTCAGCTGTCACAAGCAAGGGGTATATATGCTCAGATTTTAACCACTATCCCATGCCAAACTGTTCTCTCTTCTATCACATTGTAATTTTGCCACCAACAACAGCATCCTATTCATCCTGGCACCTTCCTATTTGTTTTGACATGACTTTTTACCCCTAATATTTTTCCTAGCCTTATGTTTGCTTTCTAACCCTTTATACCTTATCTCTCCCCTCTCACCTCCATGCCATGCAACTCATTCCAGACCTGAGATATATTTACCTCCATACTATCCTTCATCAACTCTAGCTGGCTCTAACTACCCCATTGCCCATCCAATCGCATTAGTTCTCTACTTACACTGACCCTGTCACCACATCAGTTGAATAAGTGCCAGCATTTCCATCTTCATAGGTACAGAAGTAATAGTAACATCATTATCTTTATAACTGCCCGTTGCAGTAGTAAGTCAGCTTTTCCATCCCATCTGTCCTTTTGCTTCCCTGTGGATGCAAACAATTCTTCTTGAATGCTTTATAAAATCAGTCTGAGACTATGATATGATTTAAAATTATTTTCTCCCTTGACTACTGGCATAGTTCTCTCACCCATCATCCCGCATGCAGACATACTCATTGTCCCAAAAGTTGACATTCCTGTCCTGCTCTTTCTCTGAAAAAGCTGAATTCCACTAGGATTTTTCCTAAGTACCTTCACATCTTTTTCAGAAGTAATATACACTCATCAGAAAAAATATTGAAATAATTACACTCCTTAACCTATTTGCTTGTTATAATCTATATTACTTTTGGCCAAACATCCCATGAGAAATAGAAATAGTATGGGGCAACAAATGACACCTAAATACCTTTGATTCCTCAGCAAGCTGTACCTCCATTATGCTAGATTATTCTTAGAGTATCTCTAGCTAGTAATAAACTTTGGAACAATTCCAATACTGAGCATCACTTTCTTTATATCATATAGACTGAACTTCTTTTTTATTTCCCTGTTACCGGTATTTATAATTAGCCATAAGACATCAATAATCTACCATCTGTCTTCTTTTGGCATACCACATATGACATTCTTTGATCACATCTTTTATTAAGCCCTTCAGTCTCCTTGCTAACACCCCATAAAATAATTTTGTGGCAGAATTCAATGAAATCAATCAATAATTCGACACATTATCTCTACCAGACATATAGTGACATAAAAGGAACTGAAACATTGTTCATTGCCTTTGTGGTCTTTCATCCCTGAAGTGCCTCATAAAATATTTTCTTCCTATCCTTTTTTATTGTATTAAGATATTCTGCAAGATACTAGTATAAAACCTGTTCTTCTGCTTTTAGCATGGCATGACCTACAACATCTTGTTTTCTTTTCAGTCATCTGCCTATTTGGTTGTCTCTTACAACTTGTTTAACTCACATGCCACCTGCCTAATCTCACCTGAATATGCAATTCCTTAAAGTGCTCTGTGAATGTTTTTTTTTTCTATTTATTCCCTGTTCATTTTCCTTTACTACTGCTTGTTGTCAGTCCACATGTACACTTCTTCATTCCACAAAATCCATCCAATAAATTCCATGCCCCCTTACTCTGCAAATACAATAGGCTATTTCTCTACTAAACCCAGGATCTGCTTTTGTTGTTAACACTTCTTTCATGCATGTTATACTCCAACGCTTTAATCTTTCTACCTCACTTTTACTGACTCTCATCTAAGTGGAATATCTGCACCTTTTATTTATCTAGCTTTTTTATCTGAGTCTTAACATTAGATACATTTTCCCTCAATTTCTCATTCAGTATCTGCTGCCACATACCTTCAGCCTACGTCATCTTGCACTCTTCTATTCCTATCTCATACTGAAACTCAGTCATTACTATATCCCCACCAACAATTGCAGCAATTAGCAATATCTATCTGTAGACTTGGTGCATGTCACATTGTACCTTTCAACAACCCAGAGATCCCAGCATGTAGCCTGATAACATAGTTAACAGTTTAATAGATTTTGATCTGATTTTAATTCGAGGTTGTCATCTTTCTATCATGATTTGCTTCAGGCAAAATGTGTTTCAGCACTGCAGCTTTCTGCTTCTTGCCTTCCTAAGCTTCATTGAAAGAACAATGAACAGAAGCTTGCAAATATTAAAGTGAAGTGCTGCAAACTGCTGTAGAGAGCCGTGGTAATGTGAGATAAGTATTATTATTATTATTTTTTTTTTTATTGTAGCAAGCAACTAGCTATAACACTGACAACTGCAGTCTAGTCAACTACAGGCCAACTCTAGATGAAAACTACTTTTTTTCTCAGAATAAAAACCACATCTCTTTTTGGCTACTGTTGAGAAATAACACAAAGATGAAACTACCACTGATTTTACAGACTGTCATTGACTTTGCCTCATGTTTATTTATTTATTTTTTTTATTTTTGGTAAGTCACTAAATTTTGCAACAGCTGCATGTGGAAAGAGAAGGACCAATTGTAGATAAAACAACTTACCTTTTTATCAGTTGATCATTTTAAATTCTAGATAATCACTACTTGTCATTTATTCAGTTGAAAGTCTGATGGCATTCCTTTCTGACTACTGTTTATGTGTGAAAAAAGTTAATCCTATCTCTTATTTTTCAGACTGTCCCTAAGTTTTCTTTATGTTTTAGTTTGTGTTTCATACAATTTTTGGTTTTCTTGCAAATCACTGAGAATTACTGCCACTAAACAAGAGAGGGGGGTGGATTAAATCATGTTAAATCATCATACTCTGTTATCATTTGGTCATTTTTAAATCTGGCTTCACAGGACTAGTGTGCACTTGTATGAAACATGTTGGAATACTTATTCACTGGTGAATGTATAAAATAAAGTTGAAGCTGTCTATGATTTCACAGAATATCTCCAACTTTGCCCAATATTTATGTCTGTGCCCCATAATATCTATGTTTTTTTGTGGCAAATCATTAAGTGTAACAGTCACTAAATGTGGAAGGAGGCTGTCTGTGGATGAAAAAAAATAATTTTATTGTTTGCTCATTTTCCTTTCTGACTTTACAGGACTAGTGTGCATTTGTAGACAATAAATTAAAATATATTTTGTCTCGTGAGCCTTTGTGTAAAGGAAAGTCAAATGTGTCATTGATTTCACAGAATGCCTCTAAATTTGTCTATGTTTTTGGTCTGTGCCTCATAAAATTGGTGGATTTCTGGAAAATCATTGAGGATTACTGTCACAAAATGATGATGAAAAAATACATTCCAGTAATACTGTTATTCTAGTAACTTTCTACTTATATAACAGCAATATTTAAAGTCTGTCCCTAACTTTGCTTTTTTATTTCATTATCTTTTGGTGTGTCCCTGACTTGTGCTTTAAAAGATTGAGATATATTACTTTTATCAAAGTTGCATGAGATTTACAAGACAAAGCAGCTATAACTGAGCTGAGTTGGACTCACTGCTGCTGTAATACTTAATTACATTGTCTGCTAGCTTTCCAGGACACTAGTATCTAGATTGTGTGATTCCCAGCACTTAAGCTCCAAAATCAGCATTTCTGACTGCACTATTGTAACAAGTTTGCTGTAGCAAACATATCCAAGTAGAGTGCTGCTGGCTGAAAGCGTATTGTTTCTTATCCTGACTGGTCTGTAGGCCTTGCTGATGTAAAACTTATTCTTCTGATTCTGTATAAGCACAGTATTTACATTAGCCTGGTCTCCATGCAGCAGATGTTAGCAATGCCCTGTGTAGATGCAAACACTTTTAAGTTAAAATTTCCCTTAAGATAACTATTTCTGCAACCTTCCCCAGTCTGACTGTTGTTCTAGGAGCATCTGAGTTGTGCCCAGAGCAGCAGCATCTTATTGGATAGCTGCAGTTCACACTGAGTATAGCACCCATTCTCTGTCCTTGTGCTATCATCCTAGTCCAGTTAAATCTCCTCATGCTTCTCCCTGGTTAAATCCATAGAAAAAACCTGGATCCATAGATACGCACTTTCCTGCTATTTCAGTGGCCAGCATGGTGGACACGGGCATCCTGACGTAATGTAGCAATTGTCTCAAGTATACTGACAACCACATAATCTTGAAACAAAACAACCCCAGTATGTGAGAGATATAGTTACACTATGAAAATTGAGAAAAGACTCGAACATACTGACAAAACAAATGACAAAACAGGTTGTCAGCACATGCATATGTATCATTTTCCTCACTAAATAATGTCTCAACACATAAACTTACATACTCAGTGGTACTCACAAATAGCTTACCAAAACTTTGGAGGCCTCACATATACTGTCATTAGAAACCACAAACAAACAAAACCAAATCACACCTACCACTATACAAAAACATATACATCACAGTTGTCTCCAAAAGCAAGCCCCTACAATAAAACATCACACATTCAAACACCTTGGCCATCTCGGTGAGACACTTGGATACCCTCCTCTCCAGGTTGGATAAAGAGAGGGTTGCAGTCAGTTGCCTGTCAGGGGTCAGGATTCATCAGATCATGCAGACACTCAGGTCACTCAACCACAAGTGCCAGCATGACGCAGTCATTTTCTGTGTGGGTATGAATAACTTGAGATGTAACTCCCTGGACTATATGAAGAGATACATGATGGACCTCTCTGAATAAGTGTCACAATTGGGTATGAGCATTACCTTGAGCAACATTATACCCTTGCCAATAATGGTACTACAATACAAACTTAAAATGACTGATTTCAGTAATTGGCTTAGCTACTAGTATAATTCCAAGGGGATCTAGTACTTGTCCGCCTGGAAAGACATGATAAATAGACCATGCTGCTTTATCCAGAGATGGTCTGCAGCTGTCACTGCTAGGCATTTGAATACTGGCCAAGATATTAGCCTGCTCCCTATAACAAGTTCTTCTAATGCCATGCTGAAGATACTACTGCTCAGTGCTAGGAGTCTTAACAAGAAACTGCACTCCCTGGAGGCTTTTTTCACCCTGCAGAATGCTGATATCTGTGCAGTTACAGAAACGTGGTTCATGCCTGCACCCCAGCAGTGCAAGGCTACAATGCCTATCATATATTTAGATAACGTTCTGACAAAGAAAAAATAAATAAAAGGAGAAGTTTCCATTTATATAAAAAACAACAATCATAAGTCAAGATTGGTCAAGCAGGATGACTCGCTTGATCTATTCCATGTCCAGCTAACCATAGATGAAATCCCCCACCATACCATCGCTAGCTACACGTCCCCAACCATGAACCATGAAAACCATTCATTATACCTGAAGTTACTAGAATCACTTACCATTCAGCCCAACACACTACTCATGGGTCATTTTTAATTTCCCCTCCATAAACTGGGAAACATACATGACCACTAACATGCAGGCTCAGAGATGCCTGGACTTTGTCAATGCAAATGCTCTAGAACAGCTGGTCTGCACTCCCAATAGGAGCTCAAATATCACTGACAAAGTATTCAAAAACATGGGAGAGCATTACACCCCCCCCATCGTAATGTCCTAATTGGTAAGATTAGATCATAAATCCTTCTTCTTTGAAGCAAATGTAATGGTAGGACCCCCCCCCATCAAGCTCTAAAACCCTAAATATTTTTTCCAAGGCACATTATCTTCTACTAAGCGATAGTAAGATAAATTTAATGCTCCCCTAAACCCCCAAAACATGAGTGGCCATGCAGAATTATACATGAATGCCCTGTACAACCACCTAAACAACTGCATATAAACAGCAGTACCTCATGGGACTAAACCCAGATCTATCTGGAAAAACAAGTCACCATTGTGGACCCTCGGTGTAACTAGACTACAAAACAGAAGGAAGAAACTCCTGTCTAGAAGTAAGAGAGAAGGTACACAAAAGGAAAAATTCCTTCATTAGTCTCAACAGATAAGTTAGGGAACTACTCAAGTCTTCAAAAGCAAATACGAGACTAAAATAGCTTTCCAAGCAGAGGACAACCACAAAGCAATTTTTAGTTATGTCCAAATTCTTAAGTAAAACACTCAACGGTGTGCTGAGTAGGCTGTAGATGGCAATACCTACACTCAGCTAGAAGAAATAGCAAACCTACTGGTGGATAAATTCGGCTCAGATTTCACCCTCTCATCACCACTGGTTACTCCCCAAGAAATACCCCCTAACATTCCTTTCCTGTTATCACAAAATAACAGGTCATCATTGCACTCTCCAAAGCTAGAAACATGGCATTAATAGGCCTTGATGGAATCCCAGTGTGCCTGTTAAATAGCTTGAAACATGACCTAGCAAACCCATTCAGATCTTTGTTTAACCACAGTCTCCAGACAGGCTTTGTCCCAGTAGACTGGAGGACAGCAACAGTCATCACCCTACACAAGGAGGGACCATCAGAGGACCCAGGAAACTACCAACCCATAAGTCTGACTAGCCTCATATGCAAGCTTTGAAAATGAAAATCATGGATCTGATTAACAACAGCATAAGACATCTCCAGTCTCTAGACCAAACACAGCTCAACATCATCAAGGGCAGGTCCTACCTGCTCAATCTGGTGGACTTCTTTGAGAAGGTCACCAAGGCCATGGATGTTGATAAGTCATCACATACCACCTGCCTGACCAAGCCATTTGATACAATAACCTTCTTCAGTATTATAGACAGACTCAGAAAAACTAGACTTCATACCTCTCAACTTCTTAGAGCAAGAAATCTGGACAAAGTCATAAATAAAATTGGGACAAAGGTCCAAAAGTATGGACAATTTTTAGATATTGCTCTGACGAACTTAGAAAGTTGATAGAATAACAGGTTTTACATTAACATGAATTTTCTGAAGGTTATGAAATCTGAAACTCAAATGTCTGTCAGCATTTTCTTACTTCATTCTTTAATGATTAGCCAGTAATTTACCAGACAACCAAAATTTTATGAAAAACAGACCAAAATACGAAGCAAAAATCTGGACATTCTGCAAAAATCTGTACAGTTGAGAGATATGCTGGGAATAAACCTCTATGTCATCAAATGGATAGCCAAATGGCTCATGGATAGGACACATAATTAGAGTGAGGGAATCCATATCCAACAAGAGGCCAGTCACCAATAGAACACTAAAGGGCTCAGTGTTGGACCTCCTCCTGTTTGTGATATACAAATCAGATGTCAAGGCAAATGTAGAAGGGCTTTGGCTGACCAAGTTTGCTAATGACTGCTAGTTGGGGGAAATCACTGATTCCCCAAATGATGTGGATATCCTACAGAAAGGACTGAAGCAGACTAATGATTGATGTCAGAGCCATGGCCTCAAACTAAATGTGAAAAAGTGCATAATAATACCATTTGGGAATTCAAATACCCCTGCAAGTTACAACATTAATAACACCCCCCAAGAGTGGACCCAGTTGCAAGAGATCTGGACACTCAAATAGATAGTAATCTGAACTTTAACCATCATGTGTCCACATTGGCGAAAAAATCATTATATGTGGCTCAGCTTATAGGTAATAGCATGGCATCCAGACCTAAGGATGTCATAGTACTACTGTACTCTGTCGTCATCAGTCATCAGACCAGTAAAATAGTACAATGCACCCTTTGATATGTATCTCACCAGGCACCTGCAAAAGGTGCAGCATCCTCACAGGTTTTTCACAAAAATATATATATATATATATATATATATATATATATATATATATATACAGATTATAACCAAGATATCTCATGTGGATTGAATAAATGCCCCATTACTGTATTCAGTTTCATATCAATTACTGAGGGATGATCTATGCCTGACCTACAAGGCAGTATTTGATTCCACCCTGATGAAAATGTTACATATTCACAAAATGAACTGCACAAGGGCTACCCACTCCAAGGATCTAAACCTGATCTCTGATATGAATAGATCATACTGGAGAAAAAGATATGAGTCCCAGAGATTAACTGTCCTCTAAAATAGGTTTCCTATTAGCGTGAAGCAGAGCCTTTCCATGACCATCTTCAAGCGCAATCTGGATCGGTGGATGGGAAATGGCAAATTTATTCTTGAGGTGGTGCCTGTGTCTCTCATGAACAGAGACAGTCTGTATAATTTGTCAAAACCTGCTTGTTGTCCATTGTTATCCTTCCTCTAGGGATAGAAAATTAGGTATAATCTAGGTAAAACTTGCAAAGCTTGTTAAGGGCTCTTCAGTCATTAGCCTAGCAATCTCCCATGAAACTATATACATATGTGTGTGTGTGTGTGTGTGTGTGTGTGTGTGTGTGTGTGTGTGTGTGTGTGTGTGTGTGTGTGTGTGTGTGTATGTGTTGTTTCTATATTTGAATGTGTTTAGTGTGTAAACATCAAGCACTGGATTTCAGTCCTTCCCAGAAAGTTTCTCTGCCTTGTACTTATTGATTGCTGGGAAAAGCTCTAATTTATAACCTTATAAAGGACAGATTGACTAATCAGAAAAAGAGTGAATTAAGGTAAGTAAGTAAACAGTAGTGCATTCAAAGCTATACTAATTACATTTTTCATTAAACAAATGTTTATATGTAAACATTGCACTAATCCTATGCCTTGCAAATATATAAGACCTCCGAATTTTTACTTAAATTTTAATATTTAAAAACACGCATGTAAGAGTTTGTCAACCTGAAGTCATTAAGTCTGTTGTTACAAATTTCTTCTCTATCTTGAGCTATCAGACTGGAGTATATATTTAAATAATTCTGAGATATCTGTTTTCTTGTGAACAACTTGAAAGTACATTAGTCAGCTCTACTACTGTGCAAACATATCTTAAGTTACATGATTGCACAGTTTTTTCTTTATTTTAGTTTACTTCTTCTTCTTCTGGCTTTTCCCGGTTAGGGGTTGCCACAGTGGATCACCTGTCTGCTCACGATTGGCAGTGGAGTTTTACAGTGTTGAGTTGCCAGCCTGGCACTCAACCTTCCACAGAAGGCACACACTCATACCTAGGGCCAATTTAGAGTGTCTAATCCACCTACAGCATGTCTTTGGGATGTTGGAGGAAACCGGAGCACCCGGAGGAAACCCACACGACCACAGAGAGGACATGCAGACTCCACACAGAAGGCACCACAGTCGAGGATCGAACTGGAGAACCTCTTGCTGTGAGGCGGCAGCCCTAACCATTGCACCACCATGGCCACTCTCCTTATTTTAGTTTACTACCTGCATATAATGAAGCAGGACATTTGAAAAGAGAAAAGTATGAGATGCATTTTTGCATTTAGTACTGATGATGCCATGATGTCGTGCAGTTTGTAAAGCTGCAACAATCAAAATGCTCATTAAATAATTGATCTTTCAATAGGAGCTCCATTCTGTTTATAAAGAAAACTACCATTGCCATGCGGTACCAAATATATCAAACGTTTTGAAAACCTGAATACTACTGACCACTGAACTTACGTCTCCTGTCTTTCCCGAATATTTGAAAAAGCATAGCCATAAGCAATTGTTTTCCATAATGGATGGAAATTAGATTCTTATCCTTATTAGCATGTTTTTTAAAGCAGGATTCAACATTATGACTGCTGTATTTCAAGAAAATGGACTTTATTTATGTATTTATTTTTTGTTAACTTGGTAAGTGGGTTTAGTCAGTGGAACCTTTTCAGGCATGACTTGGATCAAGAGCAGACAACAGTAAAATACAATAGTTTAATTGGAGGAAATGTAAAATATGGGGAGCAGAGAGTACATTGATTTAGATTCTTGCACAGAATTGCTTATATCTTTATTATATTAGCTAGAGCATGATGCAAAAGGAACAAATGTCGCAATAGTCTGCTTTTTACACAACTGTTACACAATGTTATAATATTTGGTTTTAGCACTCTAATGAAAATTTAGAGACAACAGCTGGTCGCAGAAAGTCTAAGCTGTTCTTGTAGCAGCTAAAGCTGAAATTAGCAGTTCTGTTAAACATGAGTTACCTATGAAGATAACTTAAGCAGTATGGAAAAAGATGCCATCACTAACATGAAAAAAAAATCACTTGGATTTGTTGGTCACACACATTGCTTCTTACTCATTTCTAATAATGATTTCTTTTTTGAAACTGCTTTTTGGTTCATAAGTCATTCATTCAATTATTTCTTTCAGGTATTTTCTAACAACACTCTTATTCATAGCAACCTTTTATTTGCGTAAACTACAAAGATGCATATTAAACCTTTTTTTTCCAGTTGAGTATCCTCACCTCAACCTAATTGTTTAAATACATGACCTTACTGTTAATTGCTGCAATAACTGACTTGATTTACACATTATCTGCTTTCAAGATCGCCATAGTATATTTTATTATGAATTCAATAGTTATAAACTCATTCCGAGGTGGTGCAGCGGTAGCATTGTTGCCTCACAGCAAGAGGTTCTCCCGTTCAATTCTCGGCTAGAGCACCCTCTGTGTGAAGTCTGCATGTCTTCCCTGCGGTCATGTGGCATTCGAAAGACATGCGTAGAATGGGCGTGCCTTCATTGAAGGTTGGGTGTCAAGCTGGTACCTCGGCACCCGTAAAAAAAAAAAATCTACTGCCAATCATTAGCGGACCGGAGTTCTGCTGTGGCGACCCCTAACCGGGAAAAGCTGAAAGAAGAAGAACAAACTCAGCACATCTCAAATTATGCTGCTTGCCATAGCCCACTGACTCTCATTCTGCACACTTCAAATATCATTGTCCTACTCTTGACAGATCTTTACTCTCTCCCTTCTAAAATGAGAAAATTGCCATGCCAGTCTACAATGTACTCAGACATATCTATAATTTGAGAAATCTCTTGATGCTAGTAACCAACAAGTCTACTTCCATGGATGTTCTTCTCCTAAAGACACCATCAATTCTCCATGTTCTTCATCTATTGACTTTAGCTAATTGACAAAACACTACCATCTTCCAAAATGCAGTGAATAAGATCTACCATTTCATCAATCTCACTGGTACCCAAACTCACAAATGCACCACAGCAGCTACACTCCTACTGACTGAAAGATTCACTTTCTTTTTCACCACAGTAAGCAGAACATTCCTCTTCCTTAATTTCTGCCCTATACTTCCATATATTGACTATAGTTTCCTAATAAACTTATATGGAAACCAGTTATTGAACATAGAACAAATAAAATTGCTATGATCTGCAAACCTGGCGAGATGTATTTCTTTAAAGGTTTGTTTGTGTCTTTCGGCTTTTCCCGGTTAGGGGTCACCACAGCGGAACTCCGGTCCGCTAATGATTGGCAGTAGATTTTTATGTACTTGCTTGCCGGGCCTAAAGCACAACCTTCAATGAAGGAACACCCATTCACGCATGTCGCTACACAGAAGACGCTCTAACTGAGAATCGAATGGGCAATGTCTAACTGTGAGGTGACAACGCTACCGCAGCACCACCACCGCAGTAATATTCATAATAGACATGACTTATCTATACAGAAGTAGATGTAATGAAGAATCCTGAAATCAGACATATTTCTCATTTTCAGGCCATCACTTATTGATTAAAACCGGATTGTTTCCAGTTCTCTTGTTTATTAGAATATTGTCATCTCTATTTTATAGTCTCCTTCTGCCATTTTCTTTTCTAGGTGCATTACTTAATACTTCATAGCAGTGCATTCGATGTGCCTATTTCATTACCCTAAAGCCAGTGTAAGCTACAACATAGCACCTGTATCTACTTTTATGATAAATATGTTTTCATTCAGTTTACACTAACTAGAATATCAGACCTGCTGCAAATCTTTGAATTGCTGGATTTCAGAAATGCATATTTCCTGTATTTCTCTCCATTAAAATGGTCTGAACTCAGAATGCCAAGAGGTATTGTGTATATATATATATATATATATATATATATATATATATATATATATATATATATATATATATATATATATATATAAGTTCAGGGAGTTGTCTTGTCTCCCATATTGAGGGGTGCAAGGGGGCCCTTGACCACCATGCAAAAACTTATGTTTAAAGTATACAAGCAATGTCTGATATTCACTCTTCAACTGCATTTTTGATCTCTTTTTTTTTTTTTTAAGTAATGCATTTCAATTGACAGCTCAAACAGATTGCAAGAAGGATTAGTCCTGCTATTGTGTAGCTTGTAACAAGCTTGTAGCATTTCTGTTTAGTATGAAATCATGTTGCTAAAACTGTTTGTGAACAGTAGTCAAAGTACATTTAATGCCAACTAACTGAAACAGAAGAACAGTAATTTGAATATTCATCTTTTGTTTGAGAATGTATGAACTGCTTTGCCAAAATCTGTATTGAGCATATCTTGACCACACCACTAATATATTATTTTCATCATGTAGTTAAAGAAAATAGCTTTGCTTATCATACAGAACTTTTCCAATTTATATATAGTTTTATTAATTTGTTTTACTGGTCTTTGTATATTCAGTCATTCTTTTCCACATGAATGAATACATCATTTTTAGTTATACAACTGACAAACAGATTGATCTGTTTTTTTTTTTCTTTTCTCTTTTTCTGTTTCTCTGACATTTGTGAAATCTATATATAGGCCCTCTTGTACAAGGTTACCTTGTAGTGATTTATGTTAGACACTGATATGTTTTGCATTTAAACCAGTCACTTATACATTTATAATAGTATCAGAGTGAATAGTTTTAGCCATCATTGCCTTGTTCAGGTTCATGTTTAGGAATTTCTTCAGCCTATTGTCTGTAGTAAATGGGCTGGTGTTTCGCCATACACACACACGCACGCACACACACGCATGCACGCTCACACACACACACACACACACACACACACACACACACACACACACACACACACACACACACACACACACACACACACACACACACACACACACACACACACACACACACACACACACACACACACACACACACACACACACACACACACACATATTGCACTACTTTCACAGTTTGGTACTGGCATTTCGACAGCAGTTCAGGATTTAGTCTTTTATTTTTGATTTTTTTATTGTCCCCTGAAGGGCTAGCCACCCAAGCTATGTGAATATTTACACTTAGTGAGAGTCATATGCAACACCCCATCCTCATTCAAAGTGGAAAAAAACGGGAGTTGATGCTAATGCTGATGTCACCTATATTAGCAATTATTCTTTATTATTATTAAACTTTAGTGTTTTATTTATGTTTTCTACAAGCTCATATTACTGGCTACAGTTGTGGTCATCACTGTTCTAAATGATGCCTTCTCAAATTGATTCCTGTTTTGCCCGTTGATATTCTATTTGTATTTCAGATTTCTTCCTCCTTTAACTAATGCTGATATTATCAGAGGTCATATTTACAAAGTTGGTATGTATTTACATATGACTGATACGTAGCAGAAACTCATACCAGAATAATATGCATTACATTAGAAACTCATACCAGAATAATATGCGTTACATACATCCCATGCATCTACTGAGCAAGTACAGCTGAGCCAACAGAATCTGGAGGAATCCAATCATGAAAAACGTATTTGAATTAGGCGGGGGTGGGGGTGGGGCTTGTCATGATCATTATTTGCAAACTTGTGGCATAGGTGCTTTGATCCTACAGGCTAGCAAGTGTGATCTAACCATGCACAACTATAAATAAAAAATCTCAGAATGTGCTGCAAAGCTCATGTTTTGCATCCATTAGCATAGTAACAACATCATTATGACAGCTCACAAAACTAAGGGGAATTACTAATAATACAACAGTACAAATATACTGCGTATTATAGACGGCAACAGCACACTCAGCCAAATTATGACAACCACACTACTTAACCTCCAAACCAATGACAATGTAAATCACCCACCCCAGGGAATTAAAAATAGCATTACATATTCCCTTATTTAAACTACATGTAGATTAACTCTCCTCCACAGCTACCACATAGCAGCAAGGGAATGTTGTGCAAAAACAATGCAGAGACAGTCACTCTGTTGACATAGAAGGAGAAATTCTTGACTGTGGGCTAAGTTACCTAGATTTGAATATTGGCTCAAGTAACTGACAGAATGGTGTTACCATACTGGTAGAGAAGGATAGTGATGTGGGCATTTCCCGTAATGATGCCTAGTAGATACAGAAAATGTCATATAGTTGTAGGCATGGTCCAAAGAGGAGATGGGGGTTAGACATGGATGAACTGCTGTAGAGGTTGAGAGATACACCATAATGTCAACAATTGCAAACCCACCCCTCGAGCACAACTACATGCACCAAGGAGGGAGAATATGGAAAGGTTATAAAGAACCACCTCCCCCAAGCTGATTGATATTCAGCATGAGCCCTAGAACACCCTTAGAACCTATGCTGTCCCTTGCAGATATTAGTGATAGTCCAGAGGAGGACTGAAGT
Organism: Protopterus annectens; assembly: GCF_019279795.1. Taxonomy (NCBI): domain Eukaryota; kingdom Metazoa; phylum Chordata; order Ceratodontiformes; family Protopteridae; genus Protopterus; species Protopterus annectens. Next base: position 214,772,342 of record NC_056742.1, on the reverse strand, counting down.
AGCCAGTTGACCCAACAGTGAACACAGGGCACTGGAAAAGGTGACTGGGTGAAAAAAGGTGACCAAAGAAGAGAAAAAAAGTGTAAAGCAGTGACAGTACAAGAATGTCTTTAGTTCACATAGCCATATGCATGCACTTTGTACTGTTTTATATGGACCGTCATTAAGGGCACACATCTTTGATGTTAAATATGGTTGCTTTGGTTCATATTGTGCACATCTGATGTGCTTCCTGGGAAGATGATGTGTCACCTTTCCATACTGTATTGTGTCCCTCACAAGAAAGCACTTTACATTCCATTTCCAGTGTCATCTGCACACGAGTTGTTCCACAATGAAGTATGTGCACACATTCCATGTATTCAGACTCCCATGGTCTACTCTTGTACGATGTATAAAAACCTCTAATCTCTCACCACTAACACTACCGTGCATTCCTTCAATACTGCATCAACTTTCAGGACAACAGAAATGACTGTGATATAGATATAGATACATTTCCATCTTCAGTCTGGAAACTGGTGGTAATCAAATGTCCATATCCATATTGTTTAAGTATTTTGACATAACAGGGATGAGGAATTATGCCCTAAATATGCAGAGTTCTCAAACTAGAAACTCCTGTATATTGATACTTCTACTTTAAAAGATGCTAAGGTATGTCATGGATTACTAAGAGAGACATGAATGTTGCTCTGTGGTGTTAGTTTATTTGCAGGAATTTATCTTCATTTGTTGTACATACAGCAGCAGAATTCACAACCCAGTTGAAGGTCTGTATATAGTGAAACATTAACATAGATTTCTTTTTTTGAATTATACCAATGACCAGACTGCATGCTATATATATTGTGCAAAGCTCATTTCTGAAACTGTGCATAATGTTTTTGCAGTTGTCTGCCCAATGTTATCTTGTTCCACATAAAAATGAACGGTTCCCTTTCCTTTCCATGGTGCACCGACAGGAGTCAGATGTATGTAATGAAATGAAAATGTAAAACTAGTGCATATCTTCAACCAGGGAGCACAAGTGCATTCGTTTGTACTTCACTTTTAATGTACTACCGTAACAAGTGTTATGATGATGATACTTAGAAGAAGAAGTTAAATATGCTTTATTTATTTATTTTTTTTGCATTAGTGCAAGAATACTTTTTTTCATGTGGAATTAAAAATATTTATACACACACATACACACACACACATATATATATATATATATATATATATATATATATATATATATACATATATATATATATATGAGGCTAGGACTAGTCATTGAAAGCACATTTCACTGAAAGTCAAATGACTGTGCACAAATCACTGAATCTCAATTCACTGAAAACACATTTCACTAAAACACATTTCACTGAAAGTTATATATGGCCTTTTCCCAACTGTAGTGTGACCCTGGAGTTAGTATATATAGTAAGTGAGTGTGTGGGGGCACTGCCTCCCACATTGGGGTGTGTGGGGGGCATAGCCCCCCACATAGTTTGTATATATATTATGTTCAGAAAAGAGTAATTTATGGGAATTGCAAGTATCCATGTATATAGTTCAAAATATTTAAAATAGTTGGGGGGCTATACCCCACACCCCCCAATGTGGGGGCCAGTGCCCCCCACACCCCCTTTACTATATATACTAACTCCAGGGTCACACTACAGTGGGAAAAAGGCCATATATAAATTTCAGTGAAATGTGTTTCAGTGAAATGTGCTTTCAGTGAATAGTTCCAGACCTACTGACACACTAGATATTTACAGGCATTAGTATGACTTCATTGACAAATTGCTAATACAAATATTAAGATCAGGGACAGTATAAATATGGCTAACATTTTCACTATAGCATCTTCTGAATATTTTCAGTGGAAAGCTGTATTGTAAGATTTCACCTCCTGTACATAGATTTGGTAAATGAACAGCTATGCGCAAAGTCTACATTTGCTGAACATTTACAATGCATTGACATAAACCCTGCTTGGAAGATTTTTTAGTTATGTTGTTTAAAACAAGTTAGTAATCTTTCTTCTTCTAGAATGATTGAAATATCATTTTTTTTTTGTGTAATATTGAAACAGAGTTATATTTTGCAATTGCATAGTGTATCTTCGATGGTTCAAATTATAATCAGCTAAAGTAAGTAAATGTTTTGTAATTACAATTAAATGTTCCTGAGAAAATAGTTTCATTATGTCATAAGTAAAAGTATTGCTCCATTATTTGTATAGCATGCCTATTATTTGCTTCTCTCAGCCAATGTTACTAAAATCGAACAGAAATTGGATTTTTTCATAATGAGTTATAATAATTATAACTTCTGGCTATTACAGTGGCTATTACAGTTATTACTGTTCTGCACAACATTATACAATTTCATCATTAAAATTGCTTTATAACGTACTGTGTAGCACACATTATATATATTTTTAATGCACTATAAGCGCTGCTGGATTAGAAATTATGCAGCAATAAAACTGAAGAGGAAATAATTCACAATATATAGGAAATGCATATAATTTGTACTGTACAGGCCTGATACATTGAGGTTCAGCATGACAATGTTTTCCAAGCACACATTAGAGATATTATAGGTGGAACTTGCTAAGATATCCTGCTAAGAACTTGAAAATGGAGGATCACTTATTTTATTGGTAGCAGTAATGGATTGGATACATTTCCATGTGAGATAATACTCTTCACTTATTATACTCTGACTCAAGACTAGAATAATATATTTTTATGAGAGCTAAAGAAAATGATTCAGATGCTTTGCAAATAGTGACAGCTGTAGTCACACTATACAAATGTGTAAATGGAATCTGGCACCCAGGAGTAAGACAGATAAATTGGAGTTATTAATCTCCTGCATCAGCAGACAGCAAAGCATTGCTTGAATAGACAATTTGTAGGGAGTGCTGTGTGCCAGGTAGAATGATATCACAGGTAAGCGACAGTGGAACGGGAGTCAAACAGTGCTGTCATGTTGCTTAGATAAGAGTAATAAGATTGGCCAATGAATCTCATTTGATTAACTGATGAGAATTTAATTTGTTACTAGAGGCAGCCAACATCCTCTGAAGAAATGATGATGGTCAAATCTGTAGACTGCAGATAATGCATGGTATTAATAATGTGCTTCTTCCTGACGTCCAAGGTTTGATTCTCCAGTCAGCCCTTGCATAGAATGTGACTGTAGAAAAAGGTTAATTAACTAATTCAGCCCTATTAGATATATCTTTTAAGGAAAAGCTTGTTATTCATGGGAATTATATGATTAAAAACTCAATAAAAGAATTACAGACCATTTTGTTTTAAGTTATTACAAATAACTAATATGTATGATAGTTGGATGGCATAGTTTACCAGATGCATGGACTTCATTTAGTAAAATGATAAGTAGTAGAACATTATGATAGGACAGGCTCATAGGGTCATAGGAAGTTACTAGTCTAATCACCCTAGGGCCTTGATAAGTAGTAGAACATTATGATAGGACAGGCTCACAGGGTCATAGGAAGTTACTAGTCTAATCACCCTAGGGCCTTGATAAGTAGTAGAACATTATGATAGGACAGGCTCATAGGCTCATAGGGAGTTACTAGTCTAATCACCCTAGGGCCTTGATAAGTAGTAGAACATTATGATAGGACAGGCTCATAGGGTCATAGGAAGTTACTAGTCTAATCACCCTAGGGCCTTTAAAAGCCTAGTCAAGTTTTACTCTTATTTACACAATGAGCATCTAATGCCCCCATCCAAGAGGGACACAGGTGGAACGCCTAGGGTGAATTTCTGGTTACCCATTCAATCGTCCAGATTGCATTTGAAAAATGCCAATGAGGTGCTCTGTTTGTGGGAGTCTGTTACAAATGTGTGGCTACCTCTGGGAGACAAATCTGTCCCTCCAGAATGTTCTATTAATGTCACATACCAGGTTAAGGTCTTTAGAGCGAGTAGCTTGTGTACCATTTGTGTTACACATATGCAGCATTTCCAATAAAGCAGGGTCAGAGATTGTCTTATATGCAAGGCAAAGATCATCTGTGAGTAGTCTGCATGAAACAGAATAAGGTGACAGTGATATCAGATGATTCACATAGAACAGATGCTGAAGACCTTGAATTTTCCTTGTGAGGAATCTTTGTGTTCTCTCCAATTGCTGCTGGTGCTTGGAAAGGTACATACCAAAAGTGACATTGTACTCAATTATTGGTCTGATGAGAGAAGAGTACAGGAGGTTATAACTTCTTTTTTTTCTGGAGGCAATGCCCTTACTTATGAGATGAGCAATATAGAATGCACTTCTTACTACTGTGGAGAGATGGTGATCAAATGTAAAGTTGCTGTCAACTGTCAACCTGTTGTTGCTGTCAACCTGTGTCCGCAGATCTCTCACCACTGATTGCGTACTTAGGGTGTTGCTATTGATGTGGTAGTTAGCAGGAACATTGCTCTTACCAAAAGGGTTGATAATACATTTTTTGCATTGAGTTTTAGGCCATGACTTTGGCACTGATCATTAGTTTGTGTAAGACTCTCTTGTAGAATGTTGACATAATTTACAGATTCTGTGACTGCTCCCAGTTTGCAGTCATCAGCAAACTTGGTCAGCCGCCGACTTTTAGTTTTTGCTTGTACTTTTGGCAAATAGATTCCAAATAGTAGAGGTCCCCATGACTGATCCCCGTGGGACACCACTGGTTACAAGTCTGCTGTTGGAGGTGGATTCCCCTATGTTGACTATGTGGTTTCCCCTATTTTGACTATATGTGTTCTATAAGTGACCCTGTTAGTGCCCCATCTAATTATATAAGGGTTGATACCTAGCTGAGTGAGTTTGTCAATGAGTGGGGTATAGTGTCAAAAGGCTTGCCTAAGTCTAGGTAGGCTGTATGCACAGATTTCCCCTCATCCAGGGCCTTAGTGACTGTCTCAAAGAAGTGCAGTAGGTTTAACAGGCATGACCTCCCTTTGATGAATCCAAACTGAGTAGAGGCAAGTGTATAGAGATTACCTATATCTTTGTTGAATAGGTCCAGGATGAGTCACTCCATGGCCTTACAGATAAGGCTAATCTGGTTAATAGGTCTATAGTTCCCAGGTTCAGTGGAAGCACCACCTTTGTGCATGGGAATAATGATAGCTATTTTCCATTCAGCTGTGAAGAAGTCAGTGCTTATACTATAACTGAAAAGAATACCCCAGGGTGTTGCTAATTCTTGTTGGAGAAAATGTAGGACACAGCCTGGGATGTTGTCAGGTCCCATATATGCTGTGTTTTAGCCATAGAGAAGGTGTTTATGACCTGTTCTTTAGAGATACAAGGTAGGGGACAGATGGTAGAGATGTCATGAGGTACAAGTGGCAGGGACCGGGGAGTGAAGGTTTCACAGAAGGTTTCACATAATCAGAGAGCTCAGTCATGTCTTTCTTCATATAGTCCAGAGAGAGGTATGTCTTAAGTCATTCACATCAACATGGATTATGACAGAGTCATAACAGTATCTGTTGTTGAGAGACTTGTATGTATGTGTGATATGGTGGATCATAGCACCTGACAGACAGCTGACCGTGACCTTTCCTTTATCCAGCCTGGTGAGAGGTATAACTGGGTATCTCACGATGGAATCCCCTATGACTAATATGTTTGGTTTTGCCTTAAGGGCTTGATAGGCGAGACACTGGTGCGCGAGCTATTATGCATATTGTGTCCTGCAGAGGAAGTATTATGTGCAGTGTGCTTGTGTTTCTGTTTGGGAAGTCTCTGGCAAATGCTGAGTTCCCTGCATGCAAAGTGGTGACATGGCTTGCCTACGGCTGGGTGAATCAGATGGATATAGAACACCTAGTGAAGGAAAACCATCAGATTTACCGCATATCACAGCACTTCCATGGAATAAGAAGATCTGCAAAAAACATTATTCACTGACTGAATCTCCAGTAATTGTGCAGATGCATGAATCACCTGATATACAGAGAAAAAAAATGCTTGCATAAGTGTGCTCCTCTGTCCTCTGCTATTTATCTAGCAAACCTGTAGAAAAGGAGCAGTTTTCACAGTGTAATTACAGTTACCTAACTCCAGGGCTGCCAAAGCTCTAATTTAGGAAGTAAACTACAAACCAGTACTTGTCAGCAGCAGGTTGTCATAGTCTGCAGCAGAGCCAAATCTCTGGTGCCTTCAGAGACTGGGAACCAATGAGTAATGGAGCATGGATTGCACCCCTTCCTGATCAAATGTATTCATATTGTGATTTGGTCCACTGATCAAAGTATAGGTAGTGTACTCATCATTATGTGAACTGCCAAGGAAAATTATTGTTCTTGTTATTGAAGTTGAGTGCATGCATGAATCAGTTTTTAATCCAACACACAGCATTAATGGTTTTTCAGAGACAAGAAAATCATAAAATACATGCAAGGACAGAATATAGAAGAAATACTGAATATAATTAAAATCCGTAGAAGCAAACAGGCAGAGTCCAGCAACATTTCACTTTGACAGTGAAGAGGCAATGAATAGAAAGAATAAACAAAAGTGAATAAAACAAAATAAAACACTGGTTACACACATTAGGAATAAAGACTTACAGGAACTAGCAAGTGTGAATGACTTCTTGCCTGAAGAATAGGTGGTACAATGTAGTTGTAGAAAAGAGATTCAATACTACCTTCTGTCCTTGTCCTTCTCTTTCCCTTCCTGTCTGTCTCTGTCTGTCTCTATCTCTTCAGCTGAGTGTAACAGGCATCTAAGTTCTTGTAAAGAAGTTAAAAGAATTTTGCAATGAAAAAAAATTTTCATGCATTCACTGAGACACTTAATGGGTTGTAATTGTAAGAAGTGCATGTGCACAAGACGCTGGCCCACTGTAGTGCACATGTGAGTGCATGCACACACACACACACGCACGCACACGCACACACACACACACACACACACACACACACACACACACACACACACACACACACACACACACACACACACACACACACACACACACACACACACACACACACACACACACACACACACACATATGTACACACACACACACACACACACACACACACACACATATGTACACACACACACACACACACACACACACACACACACACACACACACACACACACACACACACACATATATACATGCATGCACACACAAACACACATACACAACACACACACACATACATACACATGCACACACACACACACACACACACACACACACACACACACACACACACACACATATATACACACACACACACACACACACACACATATGTACGTGCACACACACACACACACACACACACACACACATATACACATGCACACACACACACACACGCACACACACACACACACACACACACACACACACACACATATGTACGTGCACACACACACACACACACACATATATACACATGCACGTGAACACACACACACACACACACACACACACACACACACACACATACAGACACACACACGCATGCACATGCACACACACACACACACACACACACACACACACACACACACACACACACACACACACACACGCACACATGCACAAGGACATACACACATGAACATGCACATACACATGTAAGCAACCTCATTGACTTCTCTCAGTTTGTTGGAGCTGCAGTTTACTTACAACATACTGTGATTGAGGGAGGAAAGCAGACCACCTATAAAAACTATCCAGACACTTAAGGAGGACATGCAGACTTCACCCAAAAAGCACCTCAGCCTGTGACCAAACCAGAAGATCAAGCATTTGTAGACTCAGAGGCTAACTATATTGCAGTCCTGTCATGCCATGAACAGTTTAGTTTACCAGTAATACCTGGATAGTTTTGGAATAATTTTCTGCATTTACATTTTTAGCATTTGGTTTGTTTGTGCCTTTCGGCTTTTACTGGTTAGGGGGTCGCCACAGCAGAACTCCAGTCCACTAATGATTGGTACTTGAGTTTTACGTGCTGAGTTACCAGCCCTGACACACAACCTTCAACGAAGGTACGCCCATTCATGCATGTCTCCATGCAGAAGACGCTCTAGCTGAGAATCAAACTGGACAGCGTGTTACTGTGAGGCGACAATGCTACCGCAGCACCACCACCGCGGGTAACATTTTTAGCATTTGGTCATCTTGGCAAAATAATGTTGTTGACTCCATCACTTTGCCAAATAAAGTGCAGACTCTACCAAATCACATGCTCATATGCAGTTTCTGGTAAACATAATGTCACAATTATTGTTTCTGGGAAAAGAGTTTGAAAACATTAGAGAACATAACTGCCACTCACACAGAAAGTGTGACTTAGCATTCCTTGACTGAATTTCCAGTAATTGTGCAGACACATGCATCACCTGATATAGTAGCCTTCAGTCCTACAATTAGCTTTTTGGTTCTTAGATTTTTTTTAAATACCTGCTGCATGTACAATTCTACACATTTGGATACATTATAGAAAGCCTATACTGATATATCCTTTTCAGTTTGAGTTCCATGCTATTTCATATTGCACAGGTAAGTGATCATTTTCATGTTGGTATGTGTGCATGCTATGGGGGCTGGATAGTGAGTCCAGCTTTGACCCCATCTGCAGTTAGATTTGGATTTTTATTTCCACATACTCAACACCATAACAGTACCAAGCAGTGGCAGCACCACACAGTGAAACTTGTTTCCATGTCAGATGCCCAGTTAGCCAGTGGCTATAGCAAAATAATGATCTATCTATCTGTCTGTCTCTGTCTGCCTGTTTATGTATCTATGTATCTGTAGTTTTTCCACAGTATTCCTAGCGTGAACAGTGATTTCTTAGCATTAGATTTTTAGTTCAACATGTAATAATGAAAAGATATTATGACAGTGTGGACATATCATACATAGTCTTTCGCTTCTCATGTATATAGCATTCTGGGCTATAGGATCTTATAGTATCCTGCTCCAGACCTAACTATATGCTTTAGAAGTAAATTCCAAAAGGAGTGGTAAGGAATTATCACTTAAGTGTAATTCAGTACACAATCCTTGCAACATGTGTAATGTGACTATTCACACTGTTTTGATTTTCAGATTGCATTTCTTTATCTCTAATGTCTGATATTGCACATCCTGCCACTGCCTTTATGCATAATCTATTAAATGGATACTTGCATAAAATGCAGAACCCTGTTCAAGAAGTAGGGCCAACCTTAGGTAAGCAGGTGCCCTTGGTTGAAAGGTTCTATGCTCTCACCAACCATTGCCTAACACATCCTAGCCTACTGACACTATCCAGAATACTTATTTTCTTCTTTTTTATATCACAGTTTGTCTTGTTCTTCATTTTGTCCTGCAGTTATCCATTCATTCATTCAACATCTAAGCAAGACCACACTCTGATATCTATGGAGGAAACAACCACATTAAGCCGAGTGTCTGGGGTCCCCTACGCACCCAGAAGCCAAGACATTTCTAGATGCTCTGTGAAGCATTTTATAGTTTTTATTAAACAAACATTTTATCCAATGATTGCCTGAAAGGAAAACCATGATCAAAGAAAGAAATTTAGCTTTATCTTCAAATTTATTGTTTTTGTTTTTCTCTCGCAGATTTGATCACATCCTAACTGACAGCATAAACAAAACTCAGGTGTATGGAAAATAAATGTAATCTTACTTTTTATTTCAAGGAAGAAATAAGCTATTTTGAAGTTGTAATGCTCAAAGCTGACCAAACACCATTTCACAATAAACTGAAAAGACAAATGCGTATGGAGAAACATGTATCATATTTGGGAACAGATAGTCACTGAGGTGTTAAATTGTGATTAACATTCAGGCACAAATGCCCACAGTCATATATTTCAAGCTGCTACTGTGATCAGATTTATATACATATTTATATACAGCAAGCCTGCAAACTCCATACCCCAAATGGACATCTACTTTCTTTGTACTCTTCTGATGTCAGGCTGACGCAATACGGAAAAGGAAATAGAACATATTTGCTATCAGCTATATGCAAACTTATGTACTTGTTCGATTGTGAGTAAAATGAAATAAAAATAATAGTTACAATAATGTTTCTAACCTGTTACTTCTAGACAGAACACAGCTCCTGTAGAAGTTATAGTGACCCTCCATATACCCCCTGAAGTTTGTTAGGAAAGTTAACAAAATAATGACACTGCTCTCACCCCTTTACCTTCAAACAGGTACTGTAAGCTTCTGCGTATTCTTATGAGCAAGGCTGGTTTTAGACTATGTGTTGATCAGGACAGAAGCAATTACTAAGCCCATTGGTGTGTGGGGGCCACCAGCCACCAGAAGTTCTGGCCTGTGTATTCTGGGAAACATTAATCCCTTATTTTTTGTCAGATGACTGTTAAACTCAGATGGTGATAACAGGGTCAATTATTTTCTCCCAGACAACCCTCATCAAGCATTTATAGCCACTTTTATGTATAAATTGTCTTATTGTGATAAAAGAGGATGACCGTGTAATGAATTTCATCTTTCTTCCAGCAGAGTAGCCACACTTTAAAATATTGTACATTGCTTCATATAAACACATTTATCCTACAAACCAGAAATAGTAAGCCAACAGCAACAGACAGTTAGCCATTTTTCTCCACAGAAGACAACCACATCAATTATGCCTACTCTGTCTGCTTATATGTGTCCAGTTACATAGCCCATCTTTTTTCTCATTAATGAACACAAGTGTTACAAAGCCACATACATCCAGCCAACCCTAATCACCACCCAGCAGTGATAACCATGGCATCTGAAGGTTATATAATATAATCTCACGCCCACAGTCCACACATTAAAGTATTCCAATCCACAAAAATTACAAAGCCAGACAAATATTACCTAAAATATCTGGATGATCACTGCATGCATAATTATAAAAACAATGATAGCACTTATCTTACTATGCCATTCCTGTAATCTCAAATATCCACACAAATCCCAAAGTCAGATAATTTTTTATTTATTTATTTTATTTTACATTTGTTAACCGGGAGGATCCGACTGGATACATGTCCATTTTCAGCGGAGGCCCGGGGAGAAAAGCTCCAGACAAAACAATACACCAAGTCACAGAAAAACAAATATTAGTTAAGTAATACAGGTAAGGTTTAGTTTTCTAAAATCAAATTAAAGTAAGGTTAGTAATTATAATATATTCATACTATGATTCAGTAGATATACTTGAAGCCCCAAGTCTGGGAAACAATGTAAGTGGAGAGAGATAGCTAGCCCGGATTAAGACAGTAGCAGGTACGTGTTGATCGTAGATGTAGTTTTAGTTTGGTCTTAAATAGACTTAAGGAGGAGAGTGAGGTAATATCAGGAGGAAGTTTGTTCCAGATTCTCTCTACTGAGTTGGTAAGAAGAGAATCTCCGGCCGTGTTATTAGTTTTACAAGTTTGGATGAGAAGGCGGCAGGATGACCTCAGTGTTCGAGGGTTATTGCAAAGGGAGATAATTTTTTTGAGTGAGGGAGGGTAGTCAGGGTTATAAATTATTTTGTGGGCAAGGACTAGAAGGTTATACGAAATATGTTTTGGTAACTCAAGCCAGTTAAGCTGGGTTAAATTGGTGCAGTGATGGGTTCTGTATGGTAATCCGGTAACAAACCTAGCGATATGATTATAGCAAATGGTGAGTTTGTTCATGACTGTTTTATTAATATTCTGTAGTAAGGGAGATGAGTACAAGAGTGTGGAGAGAAGATGGGTTTGGGCAATGGCAGATTTAGCTTGGGGGGTCAGGAATCTATTTATTCTATATAGCGAGCCTAGTTTTTTATTGATGGATTTAATCATTAAGTTTACATGAGTGTTGAATTTTAGGTTATTGTCTATAGTTACCCCTAATAATTTTGTCGAGGGATCCGGAGAGATAATAGTCCCGTCCTTTGCTTGGATCAGAATTTAAAGGGGCTTGACCTTTGTGTCGGTGAAAACAGCAACATTTTAGTTTTTTTTGGATTAAGTATCAGGTGACGACTAGAGAGCCAGTTTTCTATTTTACTGAAAGTGGTTTGGGTCATAATTTGTAGCTCTATAGGGGTTGTACCAGTGCAAATCAGCGTAGAATCGTCAGCGTATTGAATGCAACTGGCATTTGATACAACTGTGTGTAGATCATTAATGAAAATCGAGAAAAGTAGTGGTCCTAAAATTGATCCTTGAGGGACTCCCAGAGTATTGGGAAGTAAGTTAGATAGTTTATTCTGCCATTGTACTGCTTGTTTTCTACCATTTAGATAGGAACTAAACCATTGAATAGAAGTAGTATCTAGACCAAATGAGTGTAGAGTATCAATTAGTAGCTTGTGGTCCACCATATCAAAGGCTTTGGACAGATCCAAGAATACAGCTGAGGAGATAATATTGTTATTGCGATGGGTGTTGATGGTATTGGAGAAGGCAAGAAGGGCAGAGGTGGTACTATGGAGAGGTCTGAAACCATGCTGAGTATCAGCCAGTAGGTGATTGGCAAGTAGGTGTTCCATAACCTGTTTTTGCACACATTTTTCCATTATTTTAGATATGGGGGGAGAGTATAGAGATGGGCCTGTAATTGGAGAGGTCTGTGGAAGTGCCTCCTTTATGGAGAGGAATTACATAGGATACCTTCCAGATGTCAGGGATTTTGGCCTCTGTAAGGGTGTGATTAATGAGTATTGACACTGGGAAGGCAATCACTTCAGCTGCTTTTTGTAGATATTCAGCTGGAAGTTGATCAGCTGACAGAGTGGTGGGTTTAAGTTTTTTGATTAATTTACAAATGAATGATGTTGCTACAGGCTGAAAGGTAAATGGGGAAGTATTTTTATTGGTGGGAGTATCAGGGATATGAGAGTTACGTGGCAGTTGATTGGAGAGGGTTTGAATTGTCTCCGTGAAGAAGCAATTAAAGCTATTAGAGACAAAGTTCGATGGTTTGTCTATGAGTGTGGCAGGGACAGGGGTGGTAGAGTGACCAGGGTGAAGAAGATTATTTAACCCGGCCCAGAATTTTTGTGGACAGTTTTGATGTTCAGTTTGCAGTTTCCAATAGTAATGCCTTTTATCAAGTATAATTAGTCTTTTGGTTTCATTCCTAAGTTGTCTATAGGTAGTATGATCAAGAGGAATTTTAGTGGTACGCCAAACAGACCATGCTTTATTTCTGAGATGCATTTTCTGCCTGGTTTCTTTAGAGAGCCAAGGGACATCCCCTGACTTAGTTATTTTTGAGCGAATGGGGGCATGATAGTTAAGAATCTCCAGGAATTTTGTGTTGAAATACTGAACTGCTTCATCTAATGGTAGATATTTGAGTATTGTCCAGTTACAGGAATTTAGTTCTAGTTGAAATTTGGTGAGGTCGAATTTTTTTTTATTTCTGACAGATCTTAGTGTGGAGTTCTTTGGGATAGTAATTTTGTGCTTAATTATGTAATTGGTTGGGATCACTATTAATAAGCATCCAATCCAGTATACTCTCTTTTTGGTTAGATTTGTCTATCCTGGTAGGAGTGTTAATCATTTGAGTGAAGGAGTATAGGTTTATTTGAGTGGAAGGGGCTTGAGAGGAGCAGGAAGTCCAGTCTATATTAAAGTCCCCAAGAACTATGGTTTCTTGAGGGAAGTGACTCGATAGCCAGTGCAGGGTAGCTTCAAGAGTATCTATGTTCTTACCTGGGGGAATATACACACAGATTATATAGATAAATTTAGTTATGTTGATTTGTAGCCTGGAAATAAGGATCTCCACATTGTTAATCTGAGGTGGTTGAGTGACATCGATAGAGACAATTAGATCAGATTTATAGAGAATGGCTACCCCACCTCCTTTTCTAGAGATTCGGTCTCTCCTATGTATGTTATACCCAGGGATAAGTATTTCATTGTCCAATGTGGTCGGTTTTAACCAAGTTTCAGTTAGGCACAAGATATCAGGGGAGAGGTCAGCCATGACTGCATGAAGTTCATGTACCTTATTGTTAATACTTCTAATGTTCAGATGGCAGGTGAAAAGGGAATTTGTAGGGCGAGCCATTAAGGGATAGACTAAGTGGTCCTTGGAAAGGGATGAGTTTTGGAGAATATTGGCAGGACCAGGGTTAGGGTGTATGTCCCCATGTCTTAGTAAGTTTTGTCTTAGTTTGGAGATGAGTTTCAGGAATTTATTCACTATTTTGTAGGAATGCTTTTCTTTAAGGTTAATATTATTTGAAGTATAGGGGTATGGAAGTATAGTGCAATAAGTTGTATCAGTCCAAGTACCCTGAATATGATAAAAGTTTAGAAGAGTAAGTTCAGGGGTGTTGGACCCAGCCCTGGGAACTGTGATCCCTGAGAGAGTTTGGGTTTCATACAGAGTTGTAAGATAGGAGGTTATTAGGATTGGTGCTAGTATACAGTACCACATCTCTAGAGAATTGTAGTAGACGGTTCACAAGGATGCACTTGCAGGTAGTAATGAGCGAATGGAGAACTAAGGCTCTGAGGGAGTGAAAGATGAGTCGGGTGTGGATAGTAAGTGGAAGACTAGGCAATGAGGGTGTGACAATAATAATATAATGCTTAAAGTTTTTCACTGCCACCAATATTATAAAAATAGACAGTAATAACTCTTATCTCACTGTGGCAATCCTCTCATGTCAACTGTTCACACAAATCCCAAAGATCAAAACATTTTCAATACTACCTGATTGAACACTGCCAGCATTATTGCAAAAACAACACTTAACTCACTGCACTTTTCCTGTCATCTCTGCCCAGAACTCTGCAGATGGGTTCACTGTAAATAAAATAACATAAAAAAAATTCAGGTGACCTCATGCCTGCATTTTGAACATTGTGACTTCTTTGCTTCCATGGGCTCACAATGTTTAATGTTGATGTAATGTGGCTTGAATGTCCAGTCAACTGGAGTATTCCCCCCACCCCACCCCCCAAAGCACAGGCTGTGCTTAGGCAGTTTCCTTCATTTTGATGAATTATTAAAAATAGCTTTCTCTTGACACTTCTTCCTGAATGCAACTTATAGACTTAGGCAAGCCACAGCCTGTTAAATTCTGCAATCAATTGTTTTCTGTATTTCTATATAATTTAGCAAATAGTTGTATCCTTCTAGATCTGCTTAAGAAGCAAACCACAAGAATATTAAAAAAAATTAACAAGGAAAAGGCAGTTATAGCAGGTAATGCAAAACATTGATTATATCTTACAGACTGCAAATCAAACATGCAAAATAGTATATACATTAACATTCTGAATGCAGAACATTGATTATATCTTACAGAGTGCAAATCAAACATGCAAAATAGTATATACATTAAAATTCCATATTTATGCTGGTACATGGTGTACATTGTATCCTAACGTAGAAATATAGAACTTAGAAGGAGTAAAACATTTCTGCAGTACAACTGGAAACAGAACAGTTATAAGAGCATAAGACCGTTTTGCATCTGCTAATGCCAAACAATGGTCCAGGACATACAATACACTAACAGTATGTCACAGACTCCTTAAGAAATTTGCTTAAATAACATTTATTTTTTTCTTTCTGTTCTGTAGAGGTGCAAATATACACTGTCAGAAAAACAATTACATAGTAAAGTAACTGGGATTTTCAATGTTTTTCACTAGATATTCCAAGGCACTCACACTGCCTGGCATCATTGTTAAATCACATTTGTTTCACTTTATTAGTCAAATTATTAACAGTGCTAACAATAATACTTTCCTTGTGGTATTCTTAATTATATAATGACAGTTTATTAGTATTCAAAAATCTACATACTGTTTGGTCACCCCAACCAGCATGCATGTTGTAAATTGAGAATATACCAATAGAAAAAAGTCTGGCTGCTGAAGTACTATTGAGAGACCATACTTTTTTTTCTATTAATGTATGATACAGACTAATTAGTCTCTACTCTCTGGATTTTTATCTCATATTTTTGGTCTATTCTTCATATAATTTGTGTTTTTTCTGACAAATCACTGAGGAATAAAGTCACTAAATAATGACACACATTTCAATTTCAGCCTTTATCTCCTTCAGACAATGCACAAAAATACAAATCTTATTATTCTTACAGCTTTCTAAGTTTATAAGGGCAACATTTACAATCAGTCCTCATTTTGGAGCCTTTGTCCGCCTTTTATTTATGGCTTTGTCCACATGTCTTTTGAGCTAAGGGATTGAGAGGTACATAGGGAGGGCAGAGCAAATACAAAGAAAATCAGGAGTGTTCTGCAAAACTAAGGAAACATACCTGATTTTCCTTGTATTTCTGTCCTGTCTCTTTTGTACTTCTAAACTGTCCAGATTTTGTAAAAAAAAAAAACAGCTGAGAACTTCTTTTCTCCATTGTTTGTTTTCCTGTTTTCCACAGCACTGATGTACTGTATAAGCATGGGAACAAAACTCCCCTATTCACATTCAGCAAACACGGAAGAATGCAGAAACAATTCAGAGGAATACCACAGCACCATTATAGGAAAACAATATTTAAGAAAAGTAAGTTATTTCTTTCTTAAATAATGTTATTGTATAATAGCAATGAAAGACTCATGGGTGTGGGTATATTGAGGATTTACCCGTGGTTGGCTTCGATTAATCACTCTGGTTTTGCCCTCATGATCAAACCACTCCAACTGTGGGTAAATCCTCAATATACCCATGCCCAATCAAATGTTATTGCTTAATAAACTGTTATGGCAGTATGCGCCGTTGCACTGGTTTACCTCAGGGAGTTTGTTCTATCATTTGATCTCTGGGGCACATTTAAACTAACTTTTGTTGTATTTAAAACAACTCTAGGACAGATTCACTGAGACCATACAGACTACTAATATGTAGAAAATTGCAAGCAGTATTGAATATCTATGGCAAGCTAGAACAACTTATTTTGGCAACATATTAAAAAGAACCAAATACTTATTCATTTTTGTGCCTGTAAATGAATACTTGTAAGGCTC
The DNA here is from genome assembly GCF_019279795.1 of Protopterus annectens. Lineage (NCBI taxonomy): Eukaryota > Metazoa > Chordata > Ceratodontiformes > Protopteridae > Protopterus > Protopterus annectens. Next base: position 214,755,318 of record NC_056742.1, on the reverse strand, counting down.
TGTTGCATGCATTGTTATCAGATTTAATTTTAACTCTGACCTTTCTTAAAATTCAGTGATTTTGCATCTGCAAATGCAGTTCTTTGGCAAGCATTCTGAATTATAGTTCAGTATAAAATGTTAAAAGCTGAGGTCTGCATTGGTGTTCCTAGGGATATGCACCAACAACAAGGGTAAGATATTTAGTTTAAGGCTGCTATACATTTTACAAATGGACCACAGAAAGTAGACTCAATTAATTATTTTTAAGAAGCAAAAAATTGATCCTACTGGGTCTGAAATGGTGTGCCTGTTAGGAACAAATACCCTGCAGCTGTGGTAAATGAAAAATGCTGTTAGCTCAGTATGTGAAGTTGTACTAATGTAAAACAAAGGTACTTTGTAATAAGAGTCGTTCTCCTACTGAGATACATTCTGTTGGAAGTTGTTTCAGTTTGCTGATGAAGTGCAAAAGCAGAGAACCACAACACTTTAAATGTATAGAATGTTATATATTATTTGTTATCCCTATGTCTTAATAATTATATTTTGCTGAATATATAAAATGTAAAGATTATGTATTCTTCATTCTAATACCTTCCAATCCGTTCTTATTCAGCTTTTACATGAAAAATTATACAATAAAATAATCGACCCTCAAATGTTACTGTTAAACAAACTGAAATATTATTCTATAAAATGTAATAAAGATAATGTAACATATTTCCTTTTTAGAAATTTACCACTGTCATACCAAACCTAATTGTTTTTTTTCCACTAAAACCAATCCTTTATAAGGAATTCATATGTAACTCTAGAATGAACTATTGCTGGGTAAACTGCAGAGCAAAGAATTATAGCCCACACTGAACTGCAGTCATTGTTAATTGTTTTCAGTTGCATATATGTCTTAAATTATGAACAACTAAGAACTTTCTTCTGAAGTTACAGGACTATATGTTTACTTACTGTAAAAAAAAACAGCACTCAGAAATAAGGCATATGCATTGTTGTCTACACGTTAACATATCTCCTTAATGAAGAATTTACTGAAGGCCTGAAATATAACAGTTTATAACATTTCAACTTAGTAGTAGAATCTGATGGGATAAAAAGGTAGAAATACAACCCAGTATTAGAATTCAGAGGATGAAACCTAAGTGAGCACAAACAAATTTTAATATGTAAATTACGTAAAGGTTATTTGATTTAATAAAAGCGAGTACCAAAATAAACATTTTTACCATTAACACTTGTAACTTAATGCATGAAAAGATACAGAGTAGAATATGTACACCCAAGAAGCCCCGGTCTAATGATAACTGGATTTGTAATGCTAGAATCCAGCTTTATTCAGAATAGGAAAGTTAGAAAACCATAGATAGACAAGTATATTTTTTCATACATGAAAACATAAAAATATATAGGTCATTGGAAACTTGAATGGTAAATATCAAAAGAAAAATAAGATCATTATCAGATACCATTCATAAAGGGATGTGAGCAACAGTCTGCTCACCAGTCCAGAAGATATTAAAGATAGATGGAAGGAGTACTTCCTACAGCTTTTTAAAGAAGAACACCCACAGAAGCTGAAGTACCTTGTGCACAGTCTACCATGATGGAGGAAGAACTCAACCTAGAAAAATAAATGCATTGCTAAGGAAAATTAAGCCAAGAAAAGGAGCAGGATGAGATGAAGTGAGGGCAGATATGACTGAGATGTGGATAAATTAATGGAGAAATGGCTCTTGTGGGTACACTTCAAAGGACGGACAGAAAAGTGTTTCAAGATGTCTGGGGAAATACACATTCTAATGCCACAGTACAAGAACAAAGAAAACATTCACAGCTGTAGGAAATATAGAGATCTCAAGTGTCTGTTTCACTGCCTGGCAAGGATGAAGATGAGGATTAATAAATGCATACACAGAACAGAAATTAGGATGAGAGATGAGCAGGTTGGATCAGGTGATTATGCAGAATAACCAACTGAATAATTTCAGTGAGATGGATATTGGAGAAGAAGCTAGAAAAAAGGCGGGAGCAACTGGGCATTGTTAGACATGGAGAAAGCATGCGACAAAGCTCTAAGGTGGCTGAGTCTGGTAGTCCTTTAATGGTACTGTCCCAGAAGCATTAGTATAAGTAATGGCACTTATGTTCAAGCACTCAGTGATGCAAGTACAAACAGTGTTGAGACTGAAGAGGGTTCCCAGTGGGAGTGGCTGGGTATCAGGGTTCAGCTTTGAGCCCACTGCTCCTTATTCTGGAAATAGACTGCATTATCAAACAGGTCAAAGGTAACTGATCAATAAAGCTCCTATATGCAGATGAGCTCACACTGTAAGCAGACTTGTAATAAAACTCCAGCGAATCATAGGAGACTAGAAAACAACACTGATAGCACACTGGGTGCATTTCAGAACAAGCAAGACAGCTGTCTTGGTAGAAAATGGTCGAATTCAAAAGAAGTGGAAAACTGATATAGGAGGGAAATAGTTGAAGAGTTTACCGCTTCATTTATCTGTAGTGTTTGATGAGAAGAAAAGTCTGAATAGGAACATCAAAGTAAGAATCATAGCTGCTTCAGCCAACTGTACAGAGAGTCAGGGGCAATGTGTAACAGAACAATGAAGCTGAAAAGTAAGGCAAACGAATCAGTGGTGAGACCAGCTCTGACTGTATATATGCCTCTGTACAGAAATTTTTTTGTCATTTGTTGTATTTGTACTGTTATGTTATGAAGCTTTTCTCCCCAGGCCTCCACTGTAAATGGACCTTGTTCCAGTCGGACTTTCCCGGTAAACAAATGTAAAATAAAATAAAATGAAAATAAAATAAAAATCTCTGTTGTACAGAAAACTGGGAAGTGAATACAACCTAGATAAGGAAGCGTAAAGTTGAAGTGCCTGAGTCTTTTAAGACAGAAGAAGAAATGAGAAATTCAGAAAAGAAGCCAAAGTAGCCACAACTGAGAAGCCCAGTGACAGCAGATTATGGTATGCCATTCACGTGTATAGGAAAGAATGTGATTTAATGTGATGTAATGAAAAAGACTTGGAAGAAACAAGAAAAAGGCAAGAGGCAATGAGGACATCCATCCAAAAGATGGATAGATTGCATGAGAGGAGACATGTGACAGTCAGGCACAATGGTTAAAGAATGTAGGACAGTGGCACTGAATCAAGAAAGGCTGTAATAGTTGATTCGACACCCTGACTCCTTGTAGAAAAATGGGAAACAGGCAGTTGATAATGATGATGATGATCATCATCATCATCACCAACATCATGGCTAAATGGAGTATTGTGTACATTCAGTACTTCGTGTCATGCTTGACACAAAATGGAGGAAAGACTTCATATCTGAGCGTGCAATTATAAATCAATCCCGTTGAATGGATATTATCTGTTAAGTTTTCTTCAATTTGCCAGTAAGTGCACAAATAAACAATTTATGTGCAATTTTGTATACTATTTATTAAGGTATTGGTATGGAAGAGTTAGCCAAAATAAAAATACATGAAGTACTGAATATACTCTGCTGATACAGAGATAATCATGAAGTAAAACATAAAAAATTGTATACATAAAGACAATAGTACTACTCGTGGTCATAACATATTGATGTATCTTCACCTTGAAATCCTTCAACAGAGTCAACAATTAATAAACACAATGTTGGTGAAAAAATGCATATCAGCTACTATAAAGCCAATGTCTAAAGTTTTCTTTTTAAGGAAACATCAATACGTGAGAAGGAATATTATGGCACATAAATGCAAGACATTAGTGTGTTCAGGGGGCTGTAGAAAGAAGAGAGGTGAAATGACCATAGTACTCTAATGAATAAGAAGTAGACAAATAAAATACAGAACAAAGAAAACAAAGAGAGAAGGTTTCACAACAATAAAAATTATGAAGAATGAAAAGGCATAATATTCAGATGGCATAAACAGGAAATGTTTTTGTTTAAATATAACAGGGTCGAATTTTTTAGGGCTAAAGGTGAGTGATTGTAGTTGATGGAGAACTTAGGGAGACTAAGGCTAAGAATCTTGTTTGCAGTGCTTAAAAAAATGAGTGAACAGAGTAACTACTTGCATATAATGTCTGAGAAGGAATTATTTTTTCTGCAAAATGTACATCAATATTACATGAGAGGAAATAGTATCTAATTCATAAACAGATTACTACTTATCTTTAAAAAAATATAGAGCTAACAGATAGTTGAAAACTACAATCTGATCTAATAATACAGCGTGTGAATATTTAGAATGCATCTTTGTTAGACTTCTAAATTTGGTACAAAAGGTTTTGTTTGCATGCTTTTTCTGCATACCACCTTAAATTCACTTGTGAACTTTTTTGGAGTTTGGTGATATATCCTTCCTCTTGTGAGGTAAATATGTTCTATTTATCAGTCGCATGCAAATTGCACAACTGATGAAATATTCATTGGCACTTTCATTTGCCATGCCTCTATGAAAGTGACCGAAGTGTCAATTTTCAAAGAATTACGCATTGTTATCGAGAGCTACTCTCAATATGTCGAACCTGTTATAATACTTACCTGAATATACCAACCATAAGGCCATTTTTCCTGCAGATTGTTTTTTCTAGCTACCATATTCTGCTAGGAAGTGTATGTTCAACTATGGGACACTCTGCCATGCGTGAACAAGCAATATAAACAAAGTGTCTGAGATTATGTGCATCACATATTGCCATTACTATTATTGTCTGTGGATTAATTATGACTGCATTAAAATGAACAAAGGTTAATTAAAATACATTATACAATATCTTATTTAAAGTTTCTGAATAATTATACAGAGTTCTGATATGCTTTTTGGTCAATATTAGTTAAATTACATTTTTTTTGTAGCAGACAGATATTCCTTTTCATTTGAATATAGTTGAGGAGAATTTATGAAGGCAGTGTTTTCACTGAACACTATCTAAAATTACAGACCCGTTTTGAAAATAAGGATGCTGGAGGTAGCGCTTAAGGGATGGGGACACCCTATAAACATATGTTTTGCCCAGAGGACTTCTTTTGAAATGTTTGGTGTGAACAGTTGAGGCATTGATTTATTGATGAAGATCTGTGGTCCTTTTGAGAACAGGGTGCAGACATGTGTGTCATGGCTTCCTAGTATTGTTGTAAACAAAAAAAGACATCAAAGTAAAAGCAACAAAGATCCTATACTCATGGAAGACACATGGAATGTCTAAAACAGACTAGTTTTGCCCTTCCAGGAGCTTCTTAGGTGAACATTTCAAGTGCACTACTCAATATATAGCTAAAAACAAAGTACTCAATTTATTTTTAAATGACAAATAGTTTGTACCCTCTATTTGAGCTAAGTAGTCCATAAAGGAGTCAAATGATAAAGGAAGAGAACAAAGTACCATTCATTGCTGCAAACATTGAAGTAAATCATAGATGCGTATGTAGATATAAAAATTAAGTCACAAATAAGACACATATAAGAAATCTAAATTCAAATGTTTCAGGACACGGGCATGCATACTATACTCCCTAATATGGGAGCTGTTATCTTGCCTTCTAAGTCCAGTTTGCTACCTCTGAAGTTATATTATTTCAATGCTCCCTTTTTCTGAGATAGAGTAACCTCTGTTATTAAATTTAATGTTTGGGATGATAGGGCAGATTTTCCACAATGTGGTATATTAGAGGCTCACAGCTCTTGGATAAATAATAATGTAGTTCCAGACTTTCTGTGTGTTCCCATATTAACTATGATGCTCTGTATTCAGTCTTAGATGATTTGTATTGCTCAGAATGCACTTCATCTCACACAACATATATTTACAGACATATATAGCATTTATCCAAGAATTAATAAGATGTCCTACTAGTCCATCCATATTCCTTGATATGCCTAAAGCCTTCAACACATTATCTCATCAAAAACTGCTAAATGAACTATCCTCCATAAACCTCTCCCAAGCAGCACTAGCCTGGTTCTACAGCTACATAACTGAACAAAAGCAAGCTGTGAAATGACCCAACTCACTCTCTTCCCTGCTACCAGTCTCAGTAGGTGTCCCTCAAGGGTCAATCCTCAGTCCTCTCCTCTTCTCTGTATTCACCAATAAACTATCTACTGCCATTAATAATGCTACCATTATCCAATATGCTGACGACTTCTCCCTTATATGTTAAGCCCCAGCTATTCCCAGACTCCACAAAATAGCATAAAAATCCTTCACTGACATAGAACAATATCTTTCTATTTATCACCTAATACTCAGCCTAAACATAACTAAACTGATGACTTTTACTAAAGGCAAATCACAAGGAAGTCAACCCCCTTCGGTACATTTTCATCTAACAATACTAAAATAGAACCAATAGAGCATACCAAACTTCTTGAGGTAGCAATCAATACTTCTCTAAAATTTGATAAGCGTTTAGCATTAACCATTAAAAAAATGCACATAAAACAAGGTACCCTCTACAGAGCTAAACTGTTCCTCACCAATACCACCAGACAGACCATAGCCAAAACTCATCTTTGCTTCACCCTACAATATGCCTATATCATTTTTACTAATATGAAAAAAACAGACCTAAACAAACTTGAGGCTTGCTATAACAAAATAGCTAGGGGGGACGTGCCAAGATGTCAGTCTGATACCAACAGAAATCCATAGCTCTGCTTAGATTTTAATATCCTGACAGGAAATATACTTTAATTTTTAGAAAAAGGTCTAACTAAAAGTATACTAAAAGTTATTATTGTCTAAAAATTAATACATAGTCAAGAAAATGTTTTAATTAGTCCTACCAGGAAGTTTTTCTACTGGAGATCTCAAGATGAGCAACTCGAAGAACCCAGACCAGGAGAGTGCAGTGAAGAAAGAACTACATCTTATAATAACAAACATCCAAGAACTGTCACTAAAAACATGAGCAACGTGAAGAACCCACACCAGGAGAGTGCAGTGAAGAAAGAACTACATCTTACAATAACAAACATCCAAGAACTGTCACTAAAAACATGAGCAACGTGAAGAACCCACACCAGGAGAGTGCAGTGAAGAAAGAACTACATCTTATAATAACAAACATCCAAGAACTGTCACTAAAAACATGAGCAACATGAAGAACCCACACCAGGAGAGTGCAGTGAAGAAAGAACTACATCTTACAATAACAAACATCCAAGAACTGTCACTAAAAACATGAGCAACGTGAAGAACCCACACCAGGAGAGTGCAGTGAAGAAAGAACTACATCTTACAATAACAAACATCCAAGAACTGTCACTAAAACATGAGCAACGTGAAGAACCCACACCAGGAGAGTGCAGTGAAGAAAGAACTACATCTTATAATAACAAACATCCAAGAACTGTCACTAAAAACATGAGCAACATGAAGAACCCACACCAGGAGAGTGCAGTGAAGAAAGAACTACATCTTATAATAACAAACATCCACGAACTGTCACTAAAAACATGAGCAACGTGAAGAACCCACACCAGGAGAGTGCAGTGAAGAAAGAACTACATCTTACAATAACAAACATCCAAGAACTGTCACTAAAAACATGAGCAACGTGAAGAACCCACACCAGGAGAGTGCAGTGAAGAAAGAACTACATCTTATAATAACAAACATCCAAGAACTGTCACTAAAAACATGAGCAACATGAAGAACCCACACCAGGAGAGTGCAGTGAAGAAAGAACTACATCTTATAATAACAAACATCCAAGAACTGTCACTAAAACATGAGCAACATGAAGAACCCACACCAGGAGAGTGCAGTGAAGAAAGAACTACATCTTATAATAACAAACATCCACGAACTGTCACTAAAAACATGAGCAACGTGAAGAACCCACACCAGGAGAGTGCAGTGAAGAAAGAACTACATCTTATAATAACAAACATCCAAGAACTGTCACTAAAGCATGAGCAACATGAAGAACCCACACCAGGAAAGTGCAGTGAAGAAAGAACTACATCTTATAATAACAAACATCCACGAACTGTCACTAAAAACATGAGCAACGTGAAGAACCCACACCAGGAGAGTGCAGTGAAGAAAGAACTACATCTTATAATAACAAACATCCAAGAACTGTCACTAAAAACATGAGCAACATGAAGAACCCACACCAGGAGAGTGCAGTGAAGAAAGAACTACATCTTATAATAACAAACATCCAAGAACTGTCACTAAAACATGAGCAACATGAAGAACCCACACCAGGAGAGTGCAGTGAAGAAAGAACTACATCTTATAATAACAAACATCCACGAACTGTCACTAAAAACATGAGCAACGTGAAGAACCCACACCAGGAGAGTGCAGTGAAGAAAGAACTACATCTTATAATAACAAACATCCAAGAACTGTCACTAAAGCATGAGCAACGTGAAGAACCCACACCAGGAGAGTGCAGTGAAGAAAGAACTACATCTTATAATAACAAACATCCAAGAACTGTCACTAAAGCATGAGCAACATGAAGAACCCACACCAGGAGAGTGCAGTGAAGAAAGAACTACATCTTATAATAACAAACATCCAAGAACTGTCACTAAAAATGGACAAATTCCAAAACAAAATGGATATTATCAAACAAGAATGCAGTAAACAACTGGGGTTTCTAAATGGAAGAGTAAAATAACAATCTGAAAAGATTTTTGACTTAGAGGAAACAGTAACTGACTTAGATACTAGAGTGACAGAAAATGAACATCAAAATGAATTTCTTTTGAAACAAAACACCTGGAAGACCATGAAAGTAGATCGAGGAGGAATAACATAAGAATATATGGAATTCCTGAGAAAGAAAAAGGTGATAATATGATTCAATTCCTCAATAACTGGTTTTCATGAGCACTAAACATGCCTGAATGCCTCTCTTTTGGAATTGAGAGAGCTCATCAGTCCCTGGCAAATTCAACTTCATCTCTGAGTTCATCTAACCCCAGGTCTATTATTGTTAGATTTCTTTCCATGCAAGACAAGGACTTAGTGCTGAAATCAATAATCTTACTCAAACACAAACCAGGAAATAAAACGGATCCAGTATGCAGTACAGCTTTCGCCCAAAAACGAAATAGGCAGCCACAAGAGTACACAAATTTATTAGAGTGAAGCGCTTTTCGTCTGCTCGATTAGCAGACTTCATCAGACAAATACATGTGCCATTGGTTTTAATTTATACCTATGGTGACATCATTAATAGGCAATAAAACAATTAACTTGTAGCCAATGGTACATAATGGAAATAAATTAAAAACTAAAACAACAGCATTTTCTTAAACAAGAACATCCTAATGATGATCATAAAGTAACAATTATCTAAATATTGTTATTAATAAGGATGTAGAATAATATAATAAGATAGGTAAGAAATAAAATAAGAGAACACATAAAAAGTACATGAAAAATACATAAAAAATACATAGAAAAATACATTAAATCCAAACCCCACCATGACAATAGAGAAAGCATAAATATTAAATAAAGACATATTATAAAAACATAACCAGCTCACTAGCAATAAAAATTTCCTAACAAGACACCAAAACACTACCTTAGAAGACTTTTAAGTTTTAAAATACTACTAATCGAGCAACTATCATTAAGGCCTGGTTGTGCATAAGCGTTCAACCTGATCTGCCATTTTAATTCGGACTCCTCTAGTAGTAATTTTAAGGGGGCTCCTCTTTTCTTTTCTAGTACCTGGTCTATAACTATAAATTTAAAGAAGTGGTCACTAAATGAGACCAAGTGTCGAGCTAATGCATTTTCTTCCTTCCTTTTCTTCATAGCATACTGATGCTCGTAAATTCGCTCCCTCAATTTACGTTCGGTCTTCCCTACGTAGAATCCTGGGCACTTCTGGCATTGTGCCAAATACACTACCATGCTGGTGTTACAAGTTGCTCTACATCTCATGTTAAAACAAACTCCATTCACACAAAATCTATTTGTTTCCTGAATGTACTTGCAATAGTTACAGTTCTGGCATTTGTACATGCCAGGTGTTCTTACTGAACTAGGGTTGGAGTTTTCAAGGAGGCATTTCATGTTTTTACCTCTCCTGAAAGTTATCTCCAGTTGGTCACCTAGTTTACTCGATAAATTAGCATTATTACTAAATATAAGCCAGTTTTTCCTAATAATATCTACTACAGGGTAAATATTAGTAGAGAAAGTGAGAATTAATTTAGAATTACAGACATTTAGTGGCTCGTTGCCTCTAGTATTCAAGCCAGGCACTACCACAATTGGTTCCTGACTTGCAGCATCCATCAGTTTACACAAAATGGGTTGGTAAATTCCTCTACTCCTTTTGTCACTAACTTCTTTAACCAAAGCCTCCAATAAATCCGAAGGGTAACCTCTGTGTGAAAACATATTAGCTAATAGCTCACATTCGTGACTGAAATCCTCGTCTAGGCTAATAATTCTAGCGGCCCGAACTAATTGACCCTTGATTACTGATTTTTTCTGGTGGCTTGGGTGGCAACTACTATAATGCAGTAGGGAGTTAGAATAAGTCCCCTTCCTATAAATCTTGGCTAAATAAGCTTGTAAGGTGACATTTTTTGTTAACCAAACATCCAGGTAAGCAATTGCATCATTACTGTAAGTGGATGTAAAATTCAGGAAATCAGTAGTAGAATTAAAGTAATCTAAAATAGACTTACTCTCACACTCTCCACCTTTTAGCAGGATAAAAATATCGTCCAGGTAGCGTGTGTAATACTTAATTTTAACTGTCATTATGTCATTATGTAAAACATGTGAATTCTCCCATTGTGCCATGACCATGTTGGCTAGACTTGCCCCACATGGGGAGCCCATGGCCACCCCAATTTTCTGAAGGTAGAAATTGTCCCCCAACATAAAGTAGTTGTTGTACAAAATCAAGTCCAACAAGTCTAAAACCAACGCGATTTCAGTTGTTGAAGCATTTTGCTTCTTGAGGAATATCGCTACCCAGTCAGTGGCGATGTTCAAAGGGATACATGTATAAAGGTCCTTTACATCGACAGTCATAAAATTACATTGATCATCAAATTCCAATTCAGATATTTTAGATAAAAATGACCACGAATCCTTGCAAATCTGATTTTCTCCTACTAGGTATTTTTGCAGGATGTGATCCACTAGCTTTGCACAGGTATACGTAGGGGAGCCTCTACTATCGACTAAGGGGCGCATGGGGGGATCGTGCAACCCCTTATGTATTTTGGGGATCCCAAATATACAGGGAAATCTAGGATAGATGGTCTTCAAAAAATTAAATTGGTCTTGATCTAACCAACCATCCTGGAACATCTCTTCCAACGTATTTTTGATCTTGTTGTATGCCTTCCTTGTTTCAGAGATGGAACTCAATATGTATGCATCCCCTTCAAGGAGGCTAGTCATACGGTCAAAGTAATCTACTTTGTCGAAAATCACCACACCTCCACCCTTATCTGGTTTGCAGATACGCAGATTGTGTGACCTGACATAGTCAATTAAATCATTTTCTTTACTAGAATCATTATTCCGATGGTGTCCATAGGCGAATGGAGAAGAATACCTAAGGTCCAGTTCGCACATATTCTCAAAACATTGTATTGTGGGGTGTAGTGGGGGGTTGAATGTACTTGGGACTCTCAAGTTGTTTCTCACATCACTTATACCCTCATTTCCAAACATCAACTGGAGATTTAATTTACGTGAAAAGAGCTTAATGTCAACAATTGTGTTTACTAAGTTAGTATTGTGCTGAGGAACATAGGTATGACCCTTAGCCAATAGTTCAGCCAACTCACTACTTATTACAACATCAGAAAAATTATAGATATAAAAGTCACCTGTACTATTTGTGGTAATGTTAGGTTTAGTTACCCCAATATCTAAACTACTGACAGAAAGTACAGGTTCAAGTTCAATTTCTGAGGAAACATCTTCCCTACTAGAGTTGGTAATATTCAACACATTAACAATGTCTAAGTCATCCATAAAGACTGGTTTGGTACAACTGTCACTATTCAGTGGGTTATAGAGCCTATCCACATTACCTACACAGGAATCAACACTGTTAGTGGTATAACTAACGTTGGGGTTAACAGAATAGGCATCATATATTGGTCGAGTGTTACTAACTTTGGATTGTAAGATAGGATGTCCATCTAAATTGTCACTATATATAATCAAGTCCTTCTTGGTTGGTACCTTGGACGGTATCCCTGGTTGTATTGATAGTTGTTCCGTTGCTTGGGGATGGTTCCCAAGCGGGAGGCATCCTGAAAACCCTGTGGGTAGCCTGAGGTGTTTGGATGCCCTCCATTAGTGAGTTGAGCCCTACGGTTTTGCAGTCGCTCACTTCTCCTAACAGGCTGCTCATAAAAGATATCACCATCAGCTACAGCAGCATCCAATGGTTCTGTAGCGTTGATTTCACTAGTAGGTCTAAAGTTATTGACAGAGTTGTTAATATTGGCTACACTGACAGATGTTGATCTCTGCCAGACCTGGGACGCTGCTGGTAAGGGATACGCTGACCCAAGTTCGTAAGCTCTACGGTCACGGTCGAGTTTCTTGATTTTGTTCATTGCAAGCTTGTTCAAGTAGTTATCAATATTGGTGAAGCTACGACTGTATTCAAACTGAAATTTATCAAACTCCTCATGTTGTTTAATCTCAGAGTCAAGGGCTTAAAAAATTTTGGCCGGTTTTTAAACCCTTTTTAAAAAGAAAAATCTTTTTAAAAAAAACCCAAGAAAACCAAAAAAATTTTTTTCCCTTTTAAAATTTTTAATGAAAAAAAAATTTTTCTTTTTTTAAATAACACATTATCCTCATCAAAACTGCTAAATGAACTATCCTCCATAAACCTCTCCCAAGCAGCACTAGCCTGGTTCTACAGCCACATAACTGAACAAAAGCAAGCTGTGAAATGACCCAATCCCACTCTCTTCCTGCTACCAGTCTCAGTAGGTGTCCCTCAAGGGTCAATCCCCGTCCTCTCCTCTTTCTGTATTTCACCAATAAACTATCTACTGTCACTAATAATGCTACCATTATCCAATATGCTGGATGACTTCTCCCTTATATGTTAAGCCCCAGCTATTCCCAGACTCACAAAATAGCATAAAACTCTTCACTGACATAGAACAATATCTTTCTATTTATCACCTAATACTAGCCTAAACATAACTAAACTGATGACTTTTACTAAAGGCAAATCACAAGAAGTCAACCCCCTTCGGTACATTTTCATCTAACAATACTAAAATAGAACCAATAGAGTATACCAAACTTGAGGTAGCAATCAATACTTCTAAATTTGATAAGCGTTAGCATTAACCATTAAAAATGCACATAAACAAGGTACCCCACAGAGCTAAACTACCCCTACCAATACCACTCACAGACAGACCATAGCCAAAACCTATCTTTGTTTCACCCTTACAATATGCCTATATCATTTTACTAATATCAAAAACAGACCTAAAACAAACTTGAGGTCATATAAACAAAATAGCTTAGGGGACGCAAGCAAGATGTCAGTCTGATACCAACAGAAATCCATAGCTCCTGCTTAGATTTTAATATCCTGACAGGAAATATACTTTAATTTTAGAAAGGTCTAACTAAAAGTATACTAAAAGTTATTATTGTCTAAAATAATACATAGTCAAGAAAATGTTTCAATTAGGTCCTACCAGAAGTTTTTCTACCGGAGATCTCAAGATGAGCAACCTGAAGAATCCACACCAGAGAGTGCAGAAGAAATAACCACATCTATAATAACAACATCCAAGAACTGTCACTAAAAACATGAGCAACGTGAAGAACCCACACCAGGAGAGTGCAGTGAAGAAAGAACTACATCTTATAATACCAACCATCCAAGAACTGTCAATACTAAAAACATGAGCAACGTGAAGAACCCACACCAGGAGAGTGCAGAGAAGAAAGAACTATGATCTTTATAATAACAAACATCCAAGAACTGTCACTAAAACATGAGCAACGTGGAAGAACCCACACCAGGAGAGTGCAGAGAAGAAAAAGAACTACATCTTATAATAACAAACATCCAAGAACTGTCACTAAAAACATGAGCAACGGAAGAACCCACACCAGAGAGTACAAGCAGGTGAAGAAAGAACTACATCTTATAATGAATAAACATCCAAGAACTCATCACTAAAAAACATGAGCAACGGGAAGAACCCACACCAGGAGAGTGCAGTGAAGAAAGAACTACATCTTATAATAACAAACATCCAAGAACTGTCACCAAAAACATGAGCAACGTGGAAGAACCCACACCAGGAGAGTGCAGTGAAGAAAGAACTACATCTTATAATAACAAACATCCAAGAACTGTCACTAAAAAACATGAGCAACGGAAGAACCCACACCAGGAGAGTGCAGGAAGAAAGAACTACATCTTATAATAACAAACATCCAAGAACTGTCACTAAAAACATGAGCAACGTGAAGAACCCACACCAGGAGAGTGCAGGCAGTGAAGAAAGATCTACATCTTATAATATCAAACATCCAAGAACTGACACTAAAACGATGAGTAACGTGAAGAACCCACTCCTGGAGAGTGCAGAAGAAAGAACTACATCTTATAATAACAAACATCCAAGAACTGTCACTAAAAACATGAGCAACGGAAGAACCCACACCAGGAGAGTGCAGTGAAGAAAGAACTACATCTTATAATAACAAACATCCAAGAACTGTCACTAAAAACATGAGCAACATGAAGAACCCACACCAGGAGAGTGCAGCGAAGAAAGAACTACATCTTATAATAACAACATCCAAGAACTGTCACTAAAAACATGAGCAACGGAAGAACCCACACCAGGAGAGTGCAGTGAAGAAAGAACTATGTATCTTATAATAACAAACATCCAAGAACTGTCACTAAAAACATGAGCAACGCGGAAGAACCCACACCGGAGAGGTGCAGGAAGAAAGAACTACATCTTATAATAACAAACATCCAAGAACTGTCACTAAAAACATGAGCAACGTGAAGAACTCCACACCAGGAGAGTGCAGTGAAGAAAGAACTACATCTTATAATAACAAACATCCAAGAACTGTCACTAAAAACATGAGCAACGTGAAGAACCCACACCAGGAAAGTGCAGTGAAGAAAGAACTACATCTTATAATAACAAACATCCAAGAACTGTCACTAAAAACATGAGCAACGTGAAGAACCCACACCAGGAGAGGCAGTGAAGAAAGAACTACATCTTATAATAACAAACATCCAAGAACTGTCACTAAAAACATGAGCAACTTGAAGAACCCTGGCACCAGGAGAGTGCAGGAAGAAAGAATCACATCTTTATAATAACAAACATCCAAGAACTATCACTAAAAACATGAGCAAATATGAAGAACTGGACCCACACCAGGAGAGTGCAGGGAAGAAAGAACTACATCTTATAATAACAAACATCCAAGAACTGTCACTAAAAACATGAGCAACGTGGAAGAACCCAGACCAGGAGAGTGCAGTGAAGAAAGAACTACATCTTATAACAATGAAACATCCAAGAACTGTCACTAAAAACATGAGCAACATGAAGAACCCACACCAGGAGAGTGCAGTGAAGAAAGAACTACATCTTATAATAACAAACATCCAAGAACTGTCACTAAAAAACATGAGCAACGTGGAAGAATCTGGTAGAGACCAGGAGAGTGCAGTGTGAAGAAAGAACTACATCTTATAATAACAAACATCCAAGAACTGTCACTAAAAAAAGCATGAGCAACATGAAGAACCCACACACCAGGACAGTGCAGTGAATTAAGAACTACATCGGATAATAGCAAACATCCAACAACTGTCACTAAAAATGTACAAATATGAAAACAAAATAGATATCAAACAAGAATGCACAAAACAACTGGGGTTTCTAATGGAATAGTAAAATAACAATCTGAAAAGATTTTTGACTTAGAGGAAACAGTAACTGACTTAGATACTAGGAGGACAGAAAATGAACATCAAAACAATTTCTTTTGAAACAAAACACCTGGAAGACCATGAAGAGATCGAGGAGGAATAAATATAAGAATATATGGAATTCTGAGAAAGAAAAAGGTGATATGACTAATTTCAATAACTGGTTTTTATGAGTACTAAACATGCTTGAATGCCTCTTTTGGAATTGAGAGAGCTCATCAGTCCCTGGCAAATTCAACTTCATCTCTGAGTCTAATTAACCCCAGGTCTATTATTGGTAGATTTCTTTCCATGCAAGACAAGGACTTAGTGCTGAAACCAGCTTGGACTAATTCTCCTAGCAGATGGGCAGGTGTTATTCATTTTGACTACCACAATTCACTTAATAGTCATATCCAGATGAAAGGAGTAACCTCTAATTAAGTCCTTGAAAAGCCACTATTAAAGCTCAAATTATTTTTCCTGCAAGAATAAAAATCACCTTACCAGAAGGAGTGAAGATCTTTGATTCCCTACAAGAAGCAGTAGAATTGTATCCAAAAGAAAAAAAATACTGTCAGACAGAGACAAAATGGAATGGTCATCCCAGAGTTTGAAGAGACAGGCAACATAAAATGGATGGTCTGTGGGTTGTATGAGCAAACAAAACTAAGAAACTAAAGGACTCATGAATAAATTCCTTCTAATTTTAAATGCCTTGTTTTATGAATCATAATATATTTGATTCTGGATAGTCTCTATGCTGTAAGGTAATGTGAATCATTTTTATTATTACCTTTTTTCCTTTCTATATCTACTTCTTCTAATTACATGTAGTACTAAGTGTTTAAATAACTTTCTCTCTCTTTCTCTCTCTCTCTCTTCTTTTTTCCTATTCTTTGTTGTTACCAATGGTCCTTTTCCCCATTATAAGTACTTTTTCATACTTTTCCCCTTTAAATAACTACAGTTATAGTATAATTTGACTTAATACCAAAGTGCATTTTTTCTAGTGGGTCAGTGGTGGGGTAACAAGGCATTTCTGATTAGTGTTTCTAACTAGATGTTTTAGAATCTTTTTTTAGATACATTTCAACATTAATACAATACAATTATGGTGTTTTATAGATAGGTAAATATAAGTTTAATATATATATATATATATATATATATATATATATATATATATACATATATATATATATATATATATATATATGTATATATATGATCACTACTAATCCCAAATACTTAGAATACCGAAGACCAGAATCCTGAGAATCCTGAGACCAGATTCCCGAAAGACAAGAAGACCAGAAGACCAGAAGCACGAATTTCAAAATTGCGAATTACCAAGATGCCAGGAGGTTAGGTAAGTATCTATGTTTGGTTGTGTTGGTTAGGGGCTTTAGTGTATTTGTAAGTGTGTGCTGTGACTGTGATGTGTGTCTGTGGGGAATATAGGTGTGTGGTGGTGTTTTCGTGTGTTTGTCTGTATAGTGTGACCTTGGAGTTAGAATATTTAAGTAGTGGGTGTACTGATCCCCTTATGGGTTGCTTGCAGCTCTCCTGCTTTTATGTAGTGTAGGTTTCTGTGTTTGTGTTTTGGGTGAAGATGTGTGTATGTGCATGTGTGTGGTGTATGCTTTGTGTAATGTTCGATATTTTAAATTTTGTGCTTCTGGTCTTCCGGTCTTCTCATCTTTCGGGTATCTGGTCTCAGGATTCCGGTCTTCGGTATTGTAAATATTCAGGATTTAGTAGTGATTACACACATATATATATATATATATATATATATATATAGATATAGATATAGATATACATATATATATATAGATATATATGTATATATATATATATATATATATATATATATATATATATGTATATCTATACATATATATATATATATATATATATATACACACATACATATATACTAGGTTCCTTCTCTCTCTCTCTCGGTTAACTGGTGGGTAAATGATTGAAATGTTATAATATGATTTTTGATTTGAGGCAGCTGTTGTTACTTCTGAATAGCTGTTTTTATATGACAGGCAGTTGAGCTTTGTAACTGTAGCTTAGATCTGATTTTGTGAGAAAAATGCCTTTGACGTTCTCACTTGAGATTGTGATGAAGCTATTTAGATACTTTTAACAATAAGCTTCAAGATCTGATTTTCCACCAAAATGCTTTTCCTCACTAGAGACAACTTATGTTGTGCATGAACCTATTTAGATCCTTTTTAACAAGTTCTGAAGCTTTCAGCTTGAGTTATTCTTAGATTCATTTTGAATTTCTATCCTTCACTAGATACTTTAAATGGTAAAATGAAAATAGTG
>NC_056742.1:214676033-214736506 GCF_019279795.1 Protopterus annectens | reverse complement strand
ATATATATATATATATATACATAGATATATATATATATATATATATATATATATATATATATATATATACATATATATATATATATATATATATATATATATACATATAACATAACAAAACCTACTCAGGACAAGCTAAAGGTGTTATGGTTCAATACTAGGAGCCTCAACAAGAAAATACACTTCCTGGAAGCTTTCCTCACACTGGCAAATCCTGACATCTGTGCAGTGACTTAAACATGGCTCAAAGTCATGGAAAGTACTCCAACAGTGCATTGCTATAATGCCTTCCATACATTCTGATTATCCACTGAAAATAAAAAAGAGCAAAAGATGGAGTTGTACGTATCTACATAAAGGAAAAGCATACCTCAAGGCTGGTCAAACAATATGACATGCTTGAGCTACTCCATGTCCATCCAACCACAGGAAAAATCCATTACCATATTCTTGCTAGCTACAGGTGCCCCACCATGAAACAGGAAACCCATATATCATATCTAAAGTTTGTAGACTCGCTCATGAAGCAGCCCAATGCCATACTCATCGGTGATTTTAACTATGCCTCCATTAATTGGGAGGGGTACATGACCACTAACATACAGGCCCAAATAATTCTTTATTTTGTAAATTCAAATGGCCAGGAGCAGTTAGTCTGCATTCCCACCAGGGGAACAAATATCCTAGATCTGGTACTCAATGAGAAACTGCCTTTCCTCCCTAGTGTGATGTACTCACTGGTTATATCAGATCACATAAAGGTAAAACTAGTCCCCCCACATAACCCCAAAAACTTTAAGAACTTCTCTAAGGTAAATTTCCCCCTATTAAGGGATGGCATAGCTAGTTTCCAAACTCCCCACATCCAGAAATCACAGAAAGCTATGTGGAGGCATATCACAAAAGCCCTGTACAGCCATATAAACAGCAGTACTAGACCAAAATAAACCCTGGTCAAACTGCCAAAACAAGCCACTCTAGTGGACTCCTGGCATTAGAATGCTGTACAACAAAAGAAAGAAAATCCTGTAAAAAGTAAGAGGAAATGTGCACAACAGAGCAAAATGTCCCTCATTAATCTAAACAAGTGAATCAGGGAACCAGCAGAGTAAATGTAAAAATAGCCTCCAAAGCTAAGGATAACCATAAAGCATTTTTTAGTTATGTTCGCAGTCTTAAGGGCAATACCCAACAATGTGTGGAATTAGTTGTAGATGGTATCACTTATACTCAGCTGGGCGATATAGCAAATCTGTCAGCTGGTAAATTCAGCTCCCATTACAGCCTTTCAACACTCCCAGTTCTCCCCCAAGAAATACCCTCCATCACTCCACTGCCAATCATCACCAAAGAACGGGTGGCCATTGAACTCTCTAAAGCAAAAAACATGGCTTCAATGGGGCCTGGGAATATACCAGGCTCCTGTTAAACAGCTTAAATCAGGACTTGTCAGGCAATTTAGGACCTCTGTTTAACCACAGCCTCTGGAGTGGCTTTGTCCCGATAGATTAGAGGACAGCAACAATCATCTCTATGCATAAAGAGGAACCATCTGCTGACCAAGGAAATTATAGACCCATAAGTTTAACTAATCATATATGTAAGGCCATGGAAAGAATAATCATGGAACTGACAAATAATGACATAGGAAAACTCCAACTACTGGATTTAACCCAATTCAGTTTTGACAAGGGCAGGTCATGCCTACTGAATTTCGTGGATTTCTTTGACAAAGTCACTAAGGCCGTGTATGACAGTAAAACAATATATAATGCCTACCTCAAACTGGCCAAGGCATTTGCTACAATTTCCCACTCAGGTGTTATAAAAACTTATAAAACTGGGCATTGATCCCTACATCACCAGACAGAAAGCCAATTGGCTAATGGTAAGGACACATGTGGTTAATGTGGGTAAATCCAGATCCAGCAAGAGGCCAGTTACTAGTGTTGTGCCACAGGGCTCAGTGCTAAGACCACTCCTGCTCAGAATATACTTCTCAGAAGTTAAAGCTAATGTAAAATGCCTATCGATGGCAAAGTTTGCTGAATGACTGCAAGCTGGGACCAATCACTGTATCTCCCCCCAGTGATGTAGATATCCTTCAGGAGGGTCTAGATCAGACAAATGATTGATTCCAGAACTATGACATAAAACTAAATGCAACAAAATCCATTATCATATTCTTTGGTAAGTCAAACACCCCTGCAAATTACATCAATAGCACGCCCCTAAGAGTAGACTCAGAAGTGAGAGTCCTAGGTACACAGATAGATATTAACCTGAACTTTGACCATCATGTGTCCACAGTGGTGAGGAAGACCTTTTATGTGGCACAACTTATAAGTAAAGGTACAGCATCCAGAGCCAAGGAAATTGAAGTCCCACTGTACTAAGCCCTCATTAGACCAGTAATCCAGTACAATGCACCATTTGGCATGAATAAGTACTTACAACAGCTGGAGCAACCTCAGAGCTTCTCACAAAGAAAATAAAGGCTGCAAACAACATGAACTATGTGGATAGGCTAAAAATCCTTATCCCTTTCTTCTGTCTCCTACTGACTATTAAGGGGTTACCTATGCCTGATCTATAAGGCACTCACAAGTGCAGCCTTGAAGGATCTGCTACACATCTGAAAGTAAAACAGCATGAGGGTCTCCTGATCTAGGGATCTAACCTTAGTCAGAAATTCAGACAAAATATGATGGAGAGACAGATATGTGTTCCACAGATTGTCCCTTTTTTGAAACAGGCTTCCTTTTCACATTAGGTACAGCCCTTCCCTGGTGCCTTTCAAACCCAATTTGGATCAGTGGATGTTGAATCACAAATTCACTCCTGGGGTAGTGCCTATGTCTCTTATGGACAAAGGCAATCTATAGGATATTCAATGCACAGGCACAAATCCATGCTATCCTCTTGATCCTAGGGGCAAAATTTTGTGTAAAATCAGGCAATATTATCTAGGTCTGTAAGGACCCTTAAGCCATTAGCCTAGTAATCAGCTATGAACCTATGAAGAGTTACACACCCTAGAGATGGTCCTACATGTCTCAGAGACAGTACTGTTGCTATTACTCCCTCTTCATGTCTTTTCAGTCACCCGTTCTTCTTCCTTATGGTCTTAGGGTCCCTTCAATGGTGTGATTTAAAGTGTGCGAAGTAAAAGTTCCTTAGTTGCGTCATGATACTCAGATGTATAGACTAATTTTTGCCTTCTTTCAATGTTTCTAATCCAGGAATTATCAAGCAGTTATTGACTGTTTTTAGTATATTATTTTTTGTGCAGCTGTTATCTACATATATTGTTGAACCACTGTTATCCTTCTTCTGTCACAAGTTACTCGGTGCCTGCCTTCTTCTTCTTCCCTGTCAATTTATCTTCTCCCATCTGCCTCAGTAGTATTTCTCATTTTTATTTGCACAATGTCTGATGCCATTCATCAACTTCATCTGAGGCTAAAAGGAAAGATGTGTCATGACAAAATCTTGTGAGTTTTTGCCTTCAGTGCATTACTCTGGTGCTCTTCGCACTACTGAGCTGAGCTATGTTTAGCCAGATTCTGGTGCCATTCACACTACTGGGCTTAGCTATGCTTAGGCAGATTCTGGTGTCATTCACACTACTGGGCTTAGCTATGCATGGGCAGATTCTGGTGCCATTCACACTCTTAGGCTTAGCTATGCATAGGCAGATTCTAGTGCCATTCACACTCTTAGGCTTAGCTATGCATAGGCAGATTCTGGTGCCATTCACACTCTTAGGCTTAGCTATGCATAGACAGATTCTGGTGCCATTCACATTAATGGGCTTAGCTATGCATAGACAAATTCTGGTCCCTTCACACTACTGTACTTAGCTATGCATAGGCAGATTCTGGTGTCATTCACACTCTTAGGGTTAGCTATGCATAGGCAGATTCTGGTGCCGTTCACACTCTTAGGCTTAGCTATGCATAGGCAGATTCTGGTGCCATTCACATTAATTGGCTTAGCTACGCATAGGCAGATTCTGGTGCCGTTCACACTCTTAGGCTTAGCTATGCATAGGCAGATTCTGTTGCCATTCACATTAATGGACTTAGCTATGCATAGGCAAATTCTGGTGCCATTCACACTACTGGGCTTAGCTATGCTTAGCAAGATACTGTGCTTAGCTATGTGTATTCAGGTTGCTGAACAAGCTAAAGAGTTGGATGTACAGCAGTTATTATGAGGGTAATGAAGAATAATACATACAGTCTGCTATTCTACAATCTGTTAATATTTGAACTTTCTGAAACAGTAGTTCCTATGCAGTGTGCTTAGATAGTAATCAAGTCTGCTCATTATTTTCTTGGGATACTATCAAGGTTCAAATCCAAATGTATGGTAAATTGTTTTGGGTTGTTTGGTATGATTCCTGTGGATGTAACTGTTGGCTACACCTTTTCTTAACACACATCTTGCTGCTTCATTAATGTGATCACTCCCTGTTGTGAAGCTTATCTTGTACAGAGCTTGCATGAATAATTAGTAGGATAAACCAACAGCAACTCAACAAAAATATGTGCATACATAAACAATAGAATAGTTGCTTATTATGTATGTATGCATGCGTATTCCTGTCAACAAGGATCCACCTCTTCCCACCCTTTCTGTGTCATCAAATAAACCTCACTGCCTCCAGACTGTTTCCATAAAGCTATGTTTCCACCAGCAATAACATGTTTGGGCCTTCATACGTATAATAATACATCCATACCATACATATAAGGATTGAAGAACTACACCTGTCATGACAATGTGTAAATCATGACACCTGAAATGTGACCATAACACATATATGTTCTGTATTGCAGAGTCAGACATGGTTGTATGTGTGCATACTGCTCATTTGTGCAAAGGTTGGTATGGGGCACCATAGGCTACTGCCAATTCCCATTCCAAGTTCAATGCTTCATGATATAATTGCATATGCTCTAATAGTCTGCCATAAGCAGCTTAAAAGAGCTTCAGCCAGAGAGTAAAAATGTTTAAAGGTAATTCGTCTTTTAGGTTATACAGTGTCTGTATGTTTTTTTGGAAACAAGATATTTGGATTTCAGAATGATGTTGATTCAACTAAGGCCATCTGTAACTGTGTCTGCACTCCAATGATTACACCTACAGCTGTGTTACAATGGTGATTAACTTTTTCGCACATAATCCATCATTGTTAATCTGCAGTACACTGTCAAGTGTAAGAATTGTCTGTATTACCAATGCACACTGTGAACGCATGAGATAAATGACAATGAGACTGTAAATGTTTACTATTTCCATGCAATTATCCCAGAAGGAATTGGCTGGAATCCTTCACTGATAATCCAGCAGTTTACAATTAAGATTGTCATTAGCATCCCATACTGTGAAACAGGTACATGTCCCTCACATGCAATGTACGTGAATGACAGTACATAAAGCATAACAGAGAAGTATGTCATTACATGAGTCAAGCACAGTACTGTTATGTTGGCCAGTCCACAAACATGCATTTGTTACAAAACCTGTATTGCACAGTATCAGCTGTTCTAGACAATGAAATCTAAACCTCAAAATGCACTCACTCAAGGAACTCCTTAAAATGGAGAATATCGACATCTGTGCAGTGACAGAGACCTGGTTCAAGGCTCCAGAGAGCACCCCTGCATTACCAGCTATAATTCATACCACACCTTTCAGCCACCTAACCTGGACTGAAACACTAAAGGCTGAGGCGTGCCCATATTCATTAAGGATATCCACACCTCCAGGCTAGTTGCTCAGCATAATGCATCCGAGATTATCCAAGTGCAGCTAACTCTGGGCAAGACAGCAATCCAAATTGTAGCTTGCTACAGATCCCCCACCATGCCCCAGGATTCCCACTCCTCATTTCTTGATACACTGGAAAATATTAAGGTACAAACTAACACCCTAATAATGGGTGATTTTAACTACCCCACCATTAACTGGGAAAACTACTTATGTACCAACTCTTTTGCTCAACGTTTTCTGGAATTCATAAATTCCAATGCCTTTAATCAACTTATCCACACCCCCACCAGGGGCAGCATCATCCTAGACCTGATCATTACCAACATGGGCAACACCAGAGGTCAATTCCTCATAGGTCAGATCCGACCACAAGCTAATCACCCTAGATATCTGCATCCCGCCCCCCCCCCAGCCCATTAGGGAAACCACCGTAAAACATTTCTCCAAAGCCAACTTCACACTTCTTAAGACAGAAGTGCCAAACTTCAAGACACCCATGCAGATGGACAATAGAGGTATGACTGCTGAATCCTACATAAATGCACTTTATAAGCACTTACACGAGTGCATGGATCATGCAATCCCTAACAGAACCAAGATGTTATCCTGCAAAAAAAAAGAAGCCAATCTGGTGGTCTCCTGCCATAAACAAACTCTACAACAGAAGAAAGAAGCTGTTGCAAAAAAGAGTAAAATCCCATGATTGGAGGAACTCCCTGGTCAGCTTCAGTAAGAAGCTGAGATCCCTCATAAAATCCTCCAAAGCTAGTTACAAAAACAAAATCGCCACTGCTTCTAAAAACAACCACAAAGCATTCTATAACTATGTCAAGAATCTCAATGGCAACACTCAGATCTGCTCTGAGTTACAGCACAATGGCACTAAATATACAGACCCAACTGATATTGCCAACATCCTGGCAGACAGGTTCAGTGCTAACTTTACCCCCCCCCTCTCACCCCCTAAAGGGCCCATCTCTATACTGGAAGAATGTAAAGTTCCTGTAATCACGGCTGCACAGGTAAAAAACACACTCTCCAAAGCCAAAAACACAGCATCCATGGGACCTAACAACATCCCAGGCAGCATTCTACATGAACTACAGAACGAACTGGCACACCACCTAAGTACCATGTTCAATCATAGCCTTACCTCAGACTTTGTGCCCACTGAATGGAGCACAGTGATGGTTATCCCACTCCACAAAGGGGGAGCCATCATGGACCCCAGGAACTTCCACCCCATTTGCCTGATGATCCTGGTCTGCAAGGCTATGGAATGTATCATCATGGAACTTATAAACAATGACATTGGTAATCTCCAAACTCTGGACCCCACCCAGTTTGGGTTTGTAAAAGGCAGATCATATCTCCTAAACCTGACAGACTTATTTGAAGCAGTCACCAAAGCTGTAGATTAGGGTATTGTGGTTCACACAGCCTATCTAGATCTCGCCAAGACTTTTGACACCATCCCCCACTCTGGAATTATAGATAAACTCACTAAAGTAGGTACAGATCCCTATGTCACAAGATGGGTTGCCAACTGGCTCACTGACAGAACCCACATTGTGAAAGTTGCAGACGCCAAATCTGACTTCAAACAAGTGACAAGTGGAGTACCACAAGGTTCTGCAACCTAGAAGCCATAATTGAAACTCCTAATGATGTGGACATCCTACAAAAGGGCCTCACTGAGACAGATGCCTGGTGTCAAAGCCATGGCCTCAAGCTCAATGCCAAAAAGTACATTGTCATCCCTTTAGGTAAAAATTATGTACCCATGAACTACCACATAGGCAGTAGTCTACTTAACACTGAAAGTGCGATAAGACCTTGGGACACAGGTGGACAGTAGTCTCTCCTTTGATAATTACAATGCCACAGTAGTCAGGAAATCCTTCTATGTGGCACACCTCATCACAAAAGGTTTCTCATCCAGGAAAAAAAGAGGTTATTGTTCCCCTCTACTAATCACTCATTATACCCATTATAGAATACAGCACCTCTTTTGGTATGTACCTCACAAGACATCTACAAGAACTGGAAAGGCTGCAGAAATACCTCACAAAGAGAATTACCAGCCTCAAACAGATGCCATACGCAGACCGTCTCAAAAAACTCCAGTTTTACTCCGTCGTCTACTCAGAGGTGATCTCTGCCTAACATACAAAGATATGGGGTTGGGTGGGTGGCCTAATGGTTAAGGTGTTTGCCTTACAAACACAAGGTGCAGGGTTTGAGTCTCACAACGGATAATTGGCTAGGCTTAAAATGGCTCGCAAGGGCAGTTAGCTTAGTATGAACCTATGTCAAACCCAGAGCTGTTGGACATGCTCCAGTTAAAGAAATCCCAATCCCTCCGAGCTACACACCTAAGCCTTGTCACCACAATAAACAGAACATGCTGGAGGGATAGATTCCTGTCCCAGAGGCTTCCCATACTCTGGAACAAACTACCTATCTATATCAAACAAAGCTCCTCATTAGCATTCTTCAAGAAAAATCTTGATGATTGGATGGGAGCTAGGAAATTCACCCCAGGGATCACTTCTGTGGCTCTGTTTGACAGAGGCACAGAAAAATAATTTTCTTGGGTGGCAAAAGCCAGGGTACCTTTTTGGCTAGGCTTATATAGGCCCTAGGGCCAATAGCCTAGTACCTACCTACTTATGAACTAAAGTGAAGTTTGACATCAGTAACAAAGTTCTCCTTTGGCACTTGTGACTAATACTGTGCTCTGCAGATTACGTATCTAGATAGATAGGCATCTTAATTCTCACCATGAAGATATTGTGTGTGGGGGTGGGGTTGGGGGGGTTCTAGTGGCGAGTAGGTAATGCATCAGTGTCAAACATGCTGTGTCCACTTCCACTGAGAAGGGTACATCTAAGTCTGGACATAGTTCCCGGTGTACTCTCTTCCACTTTTAACAGAAATAAAATCTCTGCAAGATTGTTATGAAATTGTCATGTCAAAGGCCGCTCTCTTCCCATAAGAGTCAAACTTCTCCTGTGGCACTTATGACTAATACTGTGTTCTGTACATTGCATAACCTAGATAGATAGGAGGTTCAAGTCGCACTGTGGGGGAGGGGGGTTATTTGGTGAAAGGTATGTTATGCCTCAATGTACAATATGCTGTGTTGGCTTTCACTGAGGAGAATGCATTCAATTTCACAGCTCCCTAGGCACTTTATCCCACTTTTAACAGAAACATCATCTCTGCAATGCAGTTATGAGGTTAGCATGTCAAAAGTACTCTCTCACCCCTTAAAAGTCAGATTTCTTCTGTGGCACTTGTGCACTCTCACCCCTTAAAATCAGATTTCTTCTGTGGCACTTGTGCACTCTCACCCCTTAAAATCAGATTTCTTTTGTGGCACTTGTGACTATTACTGTGTTCTCTAGGTTGGGCAGATGGAGAGGTAAGAGGATCAAATCTCACAGTGGGAAATGTGTGCATGTGTGTGTGTGTGTGTATGTGTGTGTGTGTGTGTGTGTGTGTGTGTGTGTGTGTGTGTGTGTGTGTGCGTGTGTGTGTGTGCTTGCTTGTGTGTGTGTGTGTGTGTGTGGCTGCAGTAGCAGGTACATATAGCTTCCTGAACAGAGATCCTGTATCAATTTTCTGTCAGGGGAAAAAAATAACCAGGGCAAGTATTCTACCACCCCCTTATTCCAGTGTTAATGCAAACATCTCTACAACACACTGCTGAGGTCATCATGTCAAAAGTCACTCTCTCCCCTTAAGAGTCAGATGTTTCCTCCAGTGCTTCCAGCTAATACTGTTATCTAGATTGTGTAACTTCTAGGGAGGTGGTTCAAATCTAATAGTGGTGAATTTGTGTGCCTTTGTGGTTCTAATTTCATGGAAGTAAAGCTTCAACAACAGTTGTACTTAGTCCACTTCCACTCAGGAGAAAACTTTAACTTTGAATGCAGCTGTCTCTGCAGGTTATCCCACTTTTAACCCAAAATACATCTGTGCAACAAACTGATAAGGTCATCCTGTTAAAAAGTGCACTCTTTCCCCTTAAGGGTTATTCTTGTCCTGTAGATCTTGTGGTAAATACTTTTTGCTCTAGACTGTATAACTAGATATGTATGAGGTTCAAATCTCACAATAGGGAACTTGTGTGTGTGGCATCAGAGTCAAGTATATATAAGCTTCCTGAATGGAAGTGTTGTATCAACTTCCAGTCTGGGGAAGATTTTAACATGGGAGAGGATGCCCATCACATTATCCACTTTTACCACACATATCTTCTCTGTATCCCACTGATGAGGTCAGTATGTCAAAAGTGCATACTGTTCCTTTACAGCTCAAACAACTCTGGCACTTGTTGCTAATTCTATATTGTGTAGATTGTGTAAATAGATAAGTAGGTGGTTTGAATCCAGCACTGGGTGAATAATGTGAATTTGTGTACTGTCAAGTACAATTGTGTCTGTGACAACATGCATTTTTGTATGTCTGTCAAGCTGTGTAGAGGTCTTTTATTGCAAGTAGCATGTGTAATTGTGTAGTGTTACTGTGCCCTTCAACCACCTCCATACATTTTTAGAAGACCATCAACTAATGAAAGAATGGTGATGTCATCCATTCAAATGTGCACTGTCACAATTATAAAACCTTTTTGTGTCACACATTTATTCATTTATTACAGTTTGATGACCAGGATAGTCCACTGGGCCTGAAAGAGCCCATTTTCAGTGGAGGCCCAGGGACAAAAGCTCCACAAAATATAGACAATTATACAAAAGTACTAAAGTTGTACAACAGTGGAGGCATACAAAAGACAATATGCAAGCTCCACAAAATATAGACAATTATACAAAAGTACTAAAGTTGTGGAACAGTGGAGGCATACAAAAGACAATATGCAAGCTCCACAAAATATAGACAATTATACAAAAGTACTAAAGTTGTGGAACAGTGGAGGCATACAAAAGACCATATGCAATTAGATAAAGAAAATGACAAGACATTTCTAATTCTAGGTAATGATTTACAAACAATGTGATTCATAGCGTCTAAACATTATTTACAAGGTATAGGCACTTCAGATGAATCATCTATATAAACATTTCTGTACAGACAAAAAGCAAGTTTTTTTTTAATTTGGAACTCAAGAGTTAGAGATATAAGGAGAGGACAGAGAGATGAAGGAGAGGTGAGAGAGAAAGGATGGTTTGTAGTGGAGAAAGGAGTGGGTTGGGAGGAGTTTATGTGGTACAGGGTAGGACAGGAAGTAGAGGCAAAAGGTAAGAGAGCACTGTAGGAGATGGTTAAGGTTTATACTGCTTGGGAGATGGTATTGAAGTGTTTATGTGGTAGGGGTACAGGCGCATTCCCACTTTGAAAAGAGGTGTGACTGGAGAAGAGTTTTGAAGTTTGAGTGGCTTTGAATAATTTGAGGGTTGGTAGGAGAAGAATTCCAGAGTTTAGCTAAGGAGCAGGATAATAACAGGTGGCCAGGGGGTCAAAGAGGTTTATATATGTTGAGAAAATTGCAGTTTCTGATCTAAGTGAGCAGCTGGGAATGTGGGGGGTTAATGAGGTGGACAGAGAGGGACAACTAGAGGGTTTGAATATGAGCTTGTGAGCAGTAGTACGTTTGAAGTAGTTAGGAAGTTTGAGCCATTGCAATGAATGGAGAGAGGCAGTGATGAGATGAGTTGGTGGCAAATTTGGAGATTTTATTGTAACAGACTTCCAGCATGGCCTGCTAGCCTAGCTGAAGATTAGTGAATAGGGGGGGGGCACCATACATAAGAGAGGGCAGAAGGTAAGTAGAGGTAAGGGTGTGTCTGGTGGAGGGGGTAAGGTACTGATTGTGTCTATACAGGCGACCTAGTTTTGGTGATTTTTTTTATGTTAGTTTGGATATGGATGTCATATTTTAGATTTTCATCAATTATGACACTGAGCAGTTTGCTATGTGATAATATTTCTATGGGCCTGTTATTCTGAGCAGTTACTGTAAAAGAGTATTTGTCTATACCGGTATTTTTGGATTGGGAGAAGATCATTAACTTTGTTTTATTTGCATTTAAGGCGAGGTTGATTTGGTATTAGAGAAGGCTAACTGAGTTTTGAGAAGATGGTCACAGGGCGTAACTGCTGAACAAATGATAGTCAAATTATCAGCATATTGAATTAGTGTAGCATCAGAGATAGACTGGTGGAAGTTATTGATGAAAATGTTAAAGAGGAGGGGGCTGAGGACAGAGCCCTGGGGAACACCAGTAGCATTGCATAGAAAGGGAGAGCGTGAGTTTTTCCATTTGACGGTTTGCTGTCTTTCAGAGAGGTAGCTAGTGAACCAGGTGATAGTAGGAGGACAGAGGTTGAGAGAGGAGAGTTGGGATAATAGTAGGGGTGGGAAATGGTATGAAGGGCTTTGGAGAAGTCAAGGAACAGAGTAGAAACTATTTTGCCAGAGTCTCGAGCAAGGTTTATAGAATCTAGAAAGGACAGGAGGACAGTGATGGTACTATGCCCAGGATGGAAACCATCTTGTGTAGTGGTTAGTAGGTTGTTTTGGGTCAGATAAGACATAATTTGGGGTTGAATACATTTCTCCATGATATTTGATGGTGGAGAAAGGACGGCTATGAGTCGAAAATTAGAAGTGTCAGTTTTTTTGCCTCCATTATGGAGTGGAATGATAAAAGCATGTCTCCAGCATGAGGGACATATGATTCTAGTATGGCTCTGTTTATTATGATAGAGATGGGATAGGCGATGCTGTCTGCAGACAATTTGAGGAAAGTTGTAGGTAAGTTATCTAAGGCAGGGGAGCATGGTTTGAGTTGAAGGAGGAGCTTTTTTATTTTTCTTGTAGAAACCGGAGAGAATTTAAAAGTAGGAGTAGGGGTGGTCACTAGTCAGATTGGATGGAGATGTAGGGGGATTGGTTGGAGGAGGAGGATGTTGAGAGTAGTGAGAGAAACTGGTAGTAAGTTTAGCTATGGATTCTATGAAGAAGGTGTTGAAAATAGAAGCATTTTCTAGATCGGTATAGTTTAGGTTAGGAGATGGATTATCCTTATTGCCTGGGTGTAGAAGGGAGCAGATAGACTTCCAGAATGTTCTTGGGTTGGATAAGTGTTCTGATTGAACCTTTCTGTAGTATGATTTTTGGTCCCTGATTATTAGCTTTTTAACAGTATTACAGAGTTGTTTAACTTCAATTAGGAAATGGGGTAATTTATTTTTTTGGTTAAGTTTCCATTTTTTATCTCTTTGGTACATGATTTGTTTAGTTTCTTTGCTTAACCAAGGTGAGGATGAAGCTTTAACTCTTTTAGTTTTTAGTGGAGCAAGGTAGCTAAGAAGGTTTAGGAAGCACATGTAATTCAGGCAGTGGTTAGTACCTTGGAATCTTAGTCTGTTCAAATCCAGCCATTACTCCTTCACTTACTTGTGTGAATATGTCTATGAATGTGCAGGTAGGTTAACAACAGTGTCAACTAGCTATCTGTCATATACATGCATGACTGGGGAATCTTATCACAATGATTTATTGCCATTTTTCACACAGAAATGCTTTATTGGATAATGATGATGCCATGGGATGACATCTGGCTTTCTCATGAGAACTACTAATACTTATTCTGGGATGTGAGGACATGAGATGATGTGCTGTATGTGGCTGCCATAATAAGGCAAGTGTTAGACTACATGATTATCCACACATTGTGCATGACTGCCATTCTCCCATCACAGTGACAACTGTATTATGTATCACATGCGTTTGGGTATACCTAGTAGCAGGGAATGTTGTATGAGAAAGAAATGTATAACAGACTTTTAAAGAGATTTCAAGTACATGTGTGACTTCCAGCAATAACATGATGTCACTCTTTCAAAGAACAAACTATCTCACAGCTATAGCACCAGTGGCATTGTGGCATGTTCCTTCTTCCCTATATCACTTAGCTTCTTTAGTCACATAGTCAGGGTTTCAAAACCCACATTGGTTGACTGTATCATTGTGGGTCCTAATGCTGTTGTGCACAACTGTTATAACAATTGCAATGGGAGAAACCTCCACCAACCCTTTCATCTCATAAAAATTGCAACACAATCACATGATGTAAAGACTTCAAAAAGGTGGAGTCCCACATCTTTGTTAAGACTTCCACTGCGGCGTATGTAATTCATGCACATGTGTGTAGCCAGTGGACTTGCATAGCTTGCTGCTCAACTCTACCCATTGGCAATATTCTGTGAATATACTGATATTACCCAAACAACAATGTATGAAGTTATTATTCTCAACTTTTACTTTGGAGAAAGAAAGATAAACTCTTTTCGTAATATCCCACCACAAAAACAGTTGTCTTACGAATGTTGTGGTGTTAGTGGAGTGATGCCCACCACTGCTGCTAATATGTGATGGGCACCACTATGTGCCATCCTCATACTGGGCCAGTAATTAAGGAGCCTGAATCCTCACCACTGACACTGGAAAGGGACATGCACTTGGAATACAAATGGACACACTCAGTATTTCCAGATGCAGACCTCACTGCATCAAGTACACTTTCCCTTAAGAACACACAGGGAACACGCTCAACCCAGGATCTGGATGTCTCTATATCTGTCACTCTTCAGATCCCCAATAATACTCCACACTGGTACAGCTGCAGTTAGGTCCTCAGACAAGTGTCCAAGCCAAGTCCTTCAGCACCCTCTCTGTATACCCATTGCTTCATGTCCCTGCCCAAGTAGCTGACACACATGTACTGAAAGGCTTAAGTTTCACACACACTCACACACACACACACACACACACACACACACACACACACACACACACACACACACACACACACCTGGGAAAGGCTGGCACAGGTTTTTTTTGCTGTGCCCCCTTCTGCCCAGAGTATAAGGTAGTTATCACTGCCACCAGACACTTCACAATCAGCTACTCTAAGGCCCTTAACAGAGGGTGTCCAATTATACTGTAAAATATTAATACTAATCCAAATGGTATTAGTTTGCCAAGATTGATACTCCTTCTGGAGTGGCCCACACAGTGTCATCAAATAAATATAAGTACTGTCAAAGGTTAGATACTCTATTCATGAACCAGCCATAATAAAAGTATTACATATATTTAATAAACAATAGAAGTACATGAATATATTGAACATATATTCACAGTAAACCACAGAGTTCAGATCACAGGACATATTGAAAAGAACATTGAAGGATAGACTCAAACAAAGAAAATCAGAATCTAAAGTAAGCTTTACTATATTCCAGACAATCTAAAAGAATTTTACTGTTCCCTAGTAAAGTACTTGGGTAAGGCAAGATGAAATATGTGAGCAGTCTTTCTAGTCAGTCTCCCAAACAGAATATTCTATATTCTGAGATTACTCCCTATAAAATATAATATTCAGGATGACTTGCAGAATGACCTCATCTGGTCACCTGACTCTAGGTTCCCACAATATCTCCTTTTGAAGTTTGAGACAGGACTTTAACATACCCTGCTGCCATATACATTCAAATGTTTATGGCAGTGCCTGGAGGCCACCCCTCTTTTCACTGAGCTAATGAACAAAGGCTGTGTCCCAGACCCATTGTCTCCAGTGCTACTCAGGACTGTAATGTGACATTCAATGATTTAACAGCTCATTTACATTTCCCTTATTTTTCTTAAAATAAGCCAGCTGGTTAACCATTGCTGTGCCAGAGTCCTCTATTAAAACATTTACTTCTAATTCAGTGACTATAATACATGCACATTTCTCTTCATTTCAGCAGGGTGCAATGTTGAGACATTTTAACACAATTAACACAAGCAGAGCTCAAAATACAGTTTCAGCATAAGCATCTGTACAAATCAGCTTGATATACAAATGATATATAATTATTTATAAAATTCCAACTAGCTGATCCACTGCCCCACTTCTCCGTGGCATGGCTGGCAGTACCTCCTATTGTCACAAGTGGTCCTGTGTCACATGCATTCAGTAATGACTTGTATAGCATACCTACTCAGATACAGTGTATTTCAAATCTGAGACAATTTCATTGGACAAAACAGCAGGAACAGCATTCTTGGCTGAGACATTGATATTGCCGTGCCCACAGTGTTTCATCACTCTGATAAAATCATAATTTGATTTATTTGTGAAAAGATCCATTGCTATGTTGTGTAGCAGACATAGTCAGCACACAACTCTGTTGCTGTAGTATGATGGGCAGAGCTTTGAATCTGGTAACAGCTGTCAGTCACATAATGGTGTCAGACAGAAGTGGCTTAGGCAAAGTAAGTATTTATTGCAAAGTCAGGGGGCAACATTTTGAAGTCATCACTCTCCATGGTAGGGGATCCATGCCCTTTACAATAGGGAAGTGCTGTAAGCCCTTAAAGTGTGTTTATCATGAAACACACTGTATGCCTATTTTTGTAGTGTCACAGGGTGACACATATCATTCTGATCTCTGTCCTGACATATGCTGGAGTCTGGCAAGATGCAAATGCTGAGTGTGTCATTGATTGTTCATACGGATTACATAATTTCCAGATAAGAATTAAATGTATTGCATATCTCCTTCCGAACATTTATGCATTACTGAAATTGTTTTCTTCACACTGTACAGCTTCATCTGACATGAGGATTTACATAACATGTCTTTCTGTAAGGCATGTTGGCAGATCAGCATAAGGTGTGATTTGGCCTGTGTTTGGAAACTTTCATGTCTGTTTGTGTTGCTTATATGCTGATGTAGCAGTTTTTGCTGTAATGTCTTGTGACAATGCTCAATATGATCCTGTGTTAGAGGTACTCCATTTACAAATGGAGTCCTTGATCTACTGAAATGTCATCAGATCACGTTGTCATTTGTCACTTGTGTATTTTTATTGCTAATCCATTTCTGTTTATGATGCACATGTATATAAAACACGTTTGTCTATGACGTGTCAAGGTTATACCCCCCCCCCCATCTATGGATGTCCAGTGATGACAAATGTTAAAACATGATCCTTTCTTCTATGCATGACACAGCTGTTGCATGGCTCATGCATTGTTTATACAGAATAATGTTGAGGATACAGAATTGCAGGCAGTTATCACACATACATTCCCTGTATATGCATGTCATATTCAATAACTGCAATGTATGTGAACGGTCCCTAATGTAGCCACTGTCCTTACTATTATCTCAGTTCAACATATCAATATTAATATCATATTTTCTTCCCTTTCTTACAATGTTGATTGTTCCTCTCACTCATCCATTGTTAGAATGTACATTTATGTTATCTACATAAGTAATCAGTTGTAAACAGAATTATTTATCATTGCCATCCATACGGAAGTCTTTTTGTTGAAAATGTTTATTTGTGGCATCATCACATTTGAATTAATTACCTGAGTACATTATTTCTATTTACCCCCCTTCCCCGTACTTATCCTTGCACTATTAACATTGTAGTCTCTGTAAATTATCCCAGTTTCATGTTCCCTGCATCTAAATGATTAGAATTCACTTGCCCTTACATCATATGAGCTATCCACACATGCTTGCATAATACATTTGCCTGCAGACAAGGAGGTTTGTTTACATTGTGTGGTCACACTCCCAGCACTCTTTCATGGGCAGCAACACTGCTTCTGGACACAAAACAGTGCATTGAAATGTTTATGTGTGGTGAGCAGTGTGTATATTAAATTAGTGTTGCCGCTCATCATGCTAACGTGCTGTAATCATGTAGGCTTTGAGTGAATCCTATATGCTTGTTAATGAATCCCAGGGATGGTTTTCTGAATTTGTGTTACAAGAAATCTTCTCATTATACTCTTCACCAGTAGTCCTTAATGCACATCTCTTTATAATACCAATTCAGCAAATTCATTTTTAAACAAAGCTGTTAGACAAAACATTCAGCAGTTTCTTTTATGAAACCTCTGTTTCATGTCAAGTATGCTAGAATTTATTACTGCACGGACTTTATCATGCATCTTTGACCACATATTTTTTTATGAAGGAGGGTTAATACATTGGAATCAATTTGGGCCATATCTGAACACCATACGTGAGATGGGGAATTCAGCTCCAAAATTACATATTCAGTAGCATTCACATTAGGCTTGGTTTTAAGCTCTGTATTTGAAAAGCATTACCAAACAATCTACTTATGCTAGTCAGAAAAAAGATAAATGTTTGGCTTTATTTGCCTGAATCTACCCATAAAGACTTAAAAAATAAGAAGTTGTGGGCATTCAAAATCCCATTAGCTGAAACACTGGCATAAGTGGGCATCTGCATGTATCTATGGGCCTCCAGCAAAAGCCTAGCTAACTCAACCAACAGCCTTTGCTAGTCACACAAACCAGTGCCCCATCCCATCACCCCCTCAGTTCTTCAAGTGAAGAGCAAAAAAATAAAAATAGTAATTAAAAAATAAATACATTACTTTTTTGTTTTAAACTGTAGCAAAATGTTTGCTAGTTGCCATAGTTTATTCCTTGCAAGTAGCACTAGGGCACCCTGGTTTTAGTTAAAAAAAACTATTCTAAACTGTAGCAAACTGTGTGCTATAATTGTTAGCACACAGCTGCTACAATTTATACCTTGCCTGCATGGAACATTACGGTACTCAGGTTTTAATTAGAAAATTGAAAAAAAAAAGTTTTTTTCATTTAAACAAATGTAGCAAACAGTTGCTGCAATTTTACTTTAAAAATATCTTTTCAACTGTAGTAACCTGCTTACTACAAATGTAACAAGCAGTTACTACAGTTTATAACATGCACAGGGAACTGCAGCATTCAGCTTTTACACAAAAAAAAAAAATTTTTTTTTTTTAGATTTAAACTGTAGGCAAGCAGCTGCTACAGTTAGTCCACATACAGCACAGATATGACCACAAATGCAATATCAGTTTTTAAAAGCCGGTATTGTTCTAAGACCAATGAGGTTGATGGATGGCCAATCAGATCACTCTCTCAACACTTTGAACTCAGGACAGTTTCCCCTTTCACCCCCACTACACTACTGTCTTCCAGTACAGGGGGATTAAGGATTTCAGTGCAGGATTTTTCTTATAGTTTTTATTGAAACATTTGTGACCAGGCATAGTTTTGTTTTTAGGAAATTTATTGGTTTGCATACTTATATTTTAGATTTCCAGGAACCAAGTTGTTTTCCTGTAACAAACATTCCTTTAATTGTAGACATAAAAATACAGCATGGAGCCTTCCATTTCAAAGAATTTAAAGTAACAGTTGGTTTCAATCAAAGGGTAACACAAAATGCATTTGGGAATACTTCAGTCAGTTGGCTTTGTTTGCCTCTGGAACACACAAAAACAGTGCAACTTTTAGTCTCACAATGCTCTTTTGCTCTGTCTTTGAAAGTCATCAAAATATCATACTTCTTTCAGACACACAGCTTACAGGAGATGCATCTAGTCTTACTCTTATCTGTCCTGGTCAAATTAGGATTTCAACAAGCTCAGCAGTTTCCCCTGAAAGTGCTTCTTCCATTCTTTTCTTACCAGCACTCAAACACAGATCTCTCCCTGTGCTCAGATTCCTTGGCTTTATTCTTTAGTCTTAAATTTATTTCTGCCTTGGAACCTTTCTACTTTGTCGCTGCTTTTTTTTAATAATTCAATCGTTCCAGATTTAACTTTCTGCATATGGGCCTCTCAGTCATATAGTCATGTGCTAGGAATAGAAAGTTAACTTCATCAAAGCTAGGCCCACCTTTAACCATCATATTAGACTACCATTTCACAGTTCAGCAAAACCTACCTGATGATTGGTGCATGTTGTTTGACTTTTCTATATTTGTCATATGTGTGTGTGTAAATGTATGTCTTCATATATATATATATATATATATATATATATATATATATATATATGTGTGTGGGTGTGTGTGTGCATCAGAAAGTATGCTCTTCCTCTGCAGCAGTAATCTTGTTTATTACTGAAAATGTGTAAGCACTGTTTATTTATTGGCACTTGTTTATTGGGATAGTCCACTTGACTAAGCAGAGCCCATTTTCAGTGGGGGTCCGGGGTGAAAAGCTCCAAGGATAAACTTAATTACAAAGTAGCATATATAGAAAATATATAAGCACACAGGATAAGCTTATCACATAGTAATTAATTATACTTGACATGTAGAATTAGCAAACATATCATAGCAGAGGTTCTAAGCTTCAGATACATTAAGAGACTGGTAGCAACCACATTAAGAGACTAGTAGCAACCAAGTTATGGTACTTATAGGGTAGTTGGAGGAATAGAGGGGAAGATATGAGAAGGCGGGGGGGGAGAGAAAAAATATTGGTAGATTAAGTGTGTAAGGGTTAGAGTAATAAAGAAAAAGAGATATAGGCCTGGGAAGAAATTGCTAGTAAAAGAGATGGTGAGACTGTAGAAGGGCTGTATTGTAGATATGAGCAGAAAGGATAGTGTTAGTGGAAGTAGGCGATATGGGAATGATAAGAGGGAACACATAGACACTAACAGTAGGATAGATGCATCATTGGATCATAGGAAGTTACTAGGCTAATGGCCCTAGGGCCGTTACAAGCCTAGACAACTTTTACCCTTATTTCAATGATCAGCATGAACTGCCCCTGTCCAAGGACACAGGCACCGAATATTTTTGAGGCTTTATATCATAAAGTATGTTTTGCATTAAGAGATTATTAATTTTTTTCTTGCAAATGTTGTTAAAATCTTCAAAATGCTCCAGAGATATAACTGCAAAATGGCAAAGTCTACCAAAAGATTTCCAGGTTCATTAGGCTTCTCTGTTGTATGGCATTTGGATTACAACAAATATATGTGCTTTCCCTGGCAATTTTACTAAAAAAGAAAATCAAGGTAACTTGTTAATGCAAAACCATGATTAAAAAATCTGTCTAGCTATCTATATATCTATGTCTAAATATATATGTGTCTTAAAAATCATCTGTCATTGAAAATACTAACTCAAACACCAGATAAAAGATTCAGATTTATGCCGATGCATATGATGTGCTGCATCTTCCTCTGCTCTGTTGTCTTCCCACAATTTAAAGGCATACAGACAGGCAAAACTGGTGCATACCGTTAGTGTCTGTTTATGCGTTATGTGCAGTGTGTATGTTTGAGTGCATGTGTGTGCTTGTGTTAGGATAAATTTTTATTCCAACAGTATTGGTTCTCTGATATATGCACATTAATTGCATAAACAGACTCAGGCTTCACTGACTATTTATAGCATAAACCAGGTATCTAAAATGAGTGATGAGGTTGTACAATGCATACTATAAGTTTGAGTATCTAGGCAGCTTGCTCTAAAAATCTTATAAGAGTATATTGTAGTAATTCATAGGTTTGGCCATTTGTGCATTGGGTCAAACTACAATATCTACAAAACACACAATTTAAGGAAACGTGCACTTCTCAGCTAATTATGATTAAGTATCAAATTTTAAATGAAATGCCTAAGTGTTTTTTAAATGGTTTCAAAAAATGTCAGCTGGAGAGCATATAATAAATGGTTACAGTCAAAGAACAAGTGGTGTTGTGGAACATTCTGAAATGGTTCCAAGTTTTTTTCAGGATATAAAATTACTGAAGATAAAAAAAGGCTATATCTGTAAACTATATACCCATACATGAATTGGTTCAGCAATATCCATATTTATGGGGAATCATACATTAAAGTATTTTGGCATATTTATTACAAAGATTCTATTACGGCAGCTAAGCATATGTGGGGAGACTAAACAAAAGATAATACAAAAACTGGAAGCCTTTGCCTTTGGATATGGATTGCAATGTACCAGCAGTAAAAAGTTTTTTCGTCCCTTTATTTTGAAAGACTGGTCAGGCATATTTTTCTCAACCAGAGGATAAGTTGTGAATAGTAATTATCAAAGAACTGAAGGATTTTATCTGGGAGGGAAAGAAGGCAAGAGTCAAATGGGGTAAGTTGATCCTCCCAACAGAAAAAAGTTGTTTAGGATTACCTGATCTGAAGAGATATTTTAGACCTACACAGTTAAGGCTCTTATACATAACACATGCAGAATGGTACAGTTCAAAGTGGAAAGGGATTATGGTTGGGAAATTCAAGAAAATAAGGAATGAATGGGATTTTGGACACAGATCCTTAAGTACAATAAACAGTCATACAGAATATTATATTCATAAAGTAGCAGAAAGCATACCTAGAATTAATCCAACAAGAGACTGGGGACAGGAGATTCTGAAGATAATAATAACTGCAATTAGCAGTACAGAGGACAAAAAAGAGGGACTGGAATTTACTGGAGGAAGCTGGCAAAGAAACTAAGGTACTATGAACAAATAAAATGAGAGGGAAAAGTAACAGAATGAGAAGAAGTCAAAAAGATATTTGGAGTGTAGGCTAGAGAATGCCTTGCCTATCAAGGATTGATTTCAGAACACAGGCAAATAGAAAAGGAATAGGGGAATCCTAAGTGACAGAACTGCACTGGATGAATTTTGAATTTAATCTAGAAAATAATCTTTTGTTTAAAAAAAAGAAGATAACTAGTAGGGCTTATAAACTATTGCATTGCATGATAACTATAGGAATGAATCAGAAATCAGAAAAGATTGGGAAGAGAGATTGGATACGCAGTTCACAAAGAAATAATGGGAGGACATATGAATGGCTCCCAATTATGTAACAAAGTCTACTAGATTTAGGACTTTTGCTTGGAAGTGTTTGCATAGTTACTATTATCCCCTAAGCTGACTCCAAATAATTTTTCTTCAGGTAGATGGCAAATGTTAGAGCTGTGATAGGGAAGAAAGAGGAATCGGGGGCATATGCTTTCAGAGTGTAATAAGTTGGCAGACATTAAAAATTCCCTGCAGAGTACTCAGGAATGCTGGGTGAGCAGACAAATATAATAACAATTTTAAAGAGATTACAGCCACACACATGACTTCCAGCAATAACATGATGTCACTCTTCAAAGATCAGAGTATCTCACAAC
Source organism: Protopterus annectens (assembly GCF_019279795.1). Classification (NCBI taxonomy): domain Eukaryota; kingdom Metazoa; phylum Chordata; order Ceratodontiformes; family Protopteridae; genus Protopterus; species Protopterus annectens. The sequence goes on along the minus strand of NC_056742.1, from coordinate 214,713,720 downwards.
TACAGAACCAGTGGCACTGTGGCATGTTCATTCTTCCCTGTATCATATTCCTTCTATAGTCACATGCTTAAAACCCACACTGGTTGACTAGAATCACTGGGCATCCTAATGATGTTATGTACACGTGTTATGTGTACAATGACACTGGGAAAAGCCACTACTGACCCTTTACTCTCATACAAATTCCAACATAATCATATGATATAATGACTTCACAAAGGAGGAGTCTCACAGCTTTGTTAAGACTTCCACAGTGAGTCATGTGACTCGTGCACGTCTGTAGTCAGAAAATGTACATACCTTGCTGCTAAATTCTAGCCAATGGTGATATTCTACGAATATACTGATGTTACACAAATTAAACTGCATGCAGTTGCTATTCTTAGTTTTTACTTTGGAGAAAGAAAGATAAACTCTTTTTGCAATATCCTACAACAGAAACAATTGTGTTATGAATGGTGGTGTTAGTGGTCCTGTGTCACATGCATGCAGCAATGACTTGTGTAGCATACCTACACAGATACAGTGAATTTCAAATCTGGGACAATGTCACTGGAAACAACAACAGGATCAACTTTCTTGGCTGAGAAACATTGATATCACAATGCTCACGGGTGTGTGACTATTAACACAGTTAACACCTCTTCATCATTCTTGTAAAATCATTGTACACATTATCCTCAAATGCCCTTTATTACTTCACACGTGAATTTGATTTATATGTGAAAAGATCCCTTGCTATGTTCTGTAGCATACATAGTCAACACACGACTCTCTAGCTGTAGTATATGATAGGCAGAGGTTTGAATCTGGTAACAGCTGTCTGTCACATACCTGTGTCAGACAGAATTGGCTTAGCCAAAGGAAGTATTTATTGCACAGTCAGGAGGCACCATTTTGAAGTCATCACTTTCCATGGTAGGGGCTCCATACCCTTTACAATAGGGACGTGCTGTAAGCCCTTAAAGTGTATTTATCATGACATACACTGTGTGCCTATTTGTGTGATGTCATAGGGTGACACGCATCTTTCTGATCTCTGTCCTGCCATATGCTCAAGTCTGGCAAGATGCAAATGTTGAGTGTGATAGTTCATACACAGATAAGAATGCAATGTATTGCACATCTCCTTCTGAACATTTATGCATTACTGAAATTGTTTTCTTCACACTGTAGCACTTCATAGGATATGAGGATTTACATAACATATGTCTTTCTGTAATGCATGTTGGCAGATCATCATAAGGTGTGATTTAGCCTGTTTTTGGACACTTTCCTGTCTGTCTGTTGTTTACATGCTGCTTTGGTAGTGTTTGCTGTAATGTCTTGTGACTATGCCCAGTAAAATCCTGTATTAGAGGTACTCCATTTACAAATGGATTCATATATTACAGCTATGTCATCAGATCATGCTGTCATTTGTTACTTGTGTATTTTGATTGCTATTATATTACTGTTTATGTTGCATATGTATATAAAAAGCATGCTTGTCTAAGATGTTTCAAGGTTATATACCCCCTAGCTATGGATGTCCAGTGATGATAAATATTAAAACACGACCCTTTCTTCTGTGCATGATGCAGCTGCTGTATGGCTATATATTATGTATATCAGAATAGAGGCAAACAGTGAAAGGGACAGGGTGACCCTAAATGAAACACCTGCACTGGCTGAATTTTTAATTGAATCTTGAACAGAAGCTGCTGCTACAATAAAAATAAAAGATAATTGGTAGGGCATATACAATATTGCATGGTACCTATAGGAATCAAACAGAAGAGGTCGAAAAAGAGGTACCTATAGGAATCAAACAGAAGAGGTCGAAAAAGATTGTGAAGAGAGATTAAATATGCAATTCATATGGAAACAATGGGAAGCCATATGTATGGCTCCCAAATATGCAATAGTCTACTAGATTTAGGACAATTTTTTCTTGGAAATGTTTGCATTGGTACTTTTATACCCTAAGCTGACTCCAAAGAATTTTTCTTCATGTAAAAGGCAAATGATGGAGGTGTCAATCTTAAGAAAGAGCTATCTGGGAACATATATTTTCAGAGCGTAATACGCTGGCAGACTTTAAAAAGTCCCTACAAAGTACTCAGCAATACTGGATGAGCAAATGAGTGTAACTAAGAAGACAAATTTTTCTGAGCTGGGATACAGGATTTGAATTGTCTAGACATAGTAAGGCCTTGTTATGGTCAATTCTGATGGCTGCTAAAAAATGGTTACTAGAATATAGAAATCAAAGTCTAAACCAACTGAACTTGAAGTAGTAAATATTGTAACAGAAGTAAAAGAACAGGAAGTGGGACCTTTTGAAAAGGGTAAGAGCAAATCATTTATAAAAAAAAATGGAAATTGTGGGAATGATACATGCAGAAAAAAGTTTTAAAGCAGGAATGAGATTTAAGAGAAGGCAGGAATTAAACAATTATGTGCTGTTGGATTGATTATATTGTATAGAAGACTATGTGATGCATAATGTTTGTAAATGCAAACTTGTTAATATATATTTTTTTACTCTGACATAAATTATTCCATTTATTGTGGTGGTCAGACTCCAGTGTTTTACTTCATTTATTCACTTTTTGTGTTTTTTTGGAGCAGACCTTCAGGTAACAGCGACTTTGTGTCTTCATAAATTTAAGTTTGCCTGTGCCACGTTATCACATTATTGATAATTCAATAAAGATGTTTTTTTTTAATACATGGGGAGTTTCTACTAGTTTAAGAGCAGAAAGTATGCAAAGTGTCTACCATTTGCTAAAGCAATTGGTCAATCTGAGATGCACTTCACTTGTGACAACTGCATGATAGTTTAGGGTGACTTACAGAGCATGTTTCTCCCGTTCATCTTTTTTCACTATCTATAAAGAGATAAAAAAGTAATTTTCTTCAACAAGTGATGTTGACACTTCCTCTTTCTTTGTTCTTAATGTCATTTCTGTATGGCGTTCTGCTACGGAGCAGAGGGGAGAACTTTAACACTGTTTAGGTGACTTTTTCTTTTGTTCTTCAGTTTTAGATTCACCTATAAGCTCTTCTTTCTGGGCTTCCACTGAAAATGGGTTATTGACCTGTTGGACTTTCCTGTTAAACAAGTCAATAAATAGTAAATAAGTCTGTCTCTTTCTCAGTTTCTATGCTTGCTTCCCTTGGTGTATTTATTACAATGAGTTCTTACCTATATTGCCACATTGCCTTTTGTATTATTTTAACAAATGGTGTCTTCTGGTAAGTCTCAGCATCACATTTGTCTAATGCTTCTACCCACAGACAAAGTTTAGTTCCTTTTGAGTCATCTAGTCTTACATATTTCCTTTACCTGGGATAGGTATGTATGGCAATGTATCCAGCTCAACATTTTCTCATCCTATCTTCCATAGCTTTTTCAAGTGAGGGAAGTTTTGAACAGTTATTCAATCATATCTGAAATTAGGTACAAGAGGTACAGGGTATAATACTTTGCCTAAAATAACCTGCAATACTAAATGTGTTATGGCACATTCTCTTTTGTCTCCATGTACACATTATTTCAGTTTTCGGTTTTCTACATTTTAATGTTTACATGCATACATATTATGATCCCACCAATATATTCATGCACCCTGAGTACAATATCCATTGTGTTTATTATTCTTTTACCGTAGTATTTATGACATTTAGTAACAAAGTCAGATTTTACACTTGTAGTTAAATGTTTATCACATTTTGTAAGTATGATTTTTAAAAGTTATTTGATAGACATAGTATTCCTGTTAGTGACTTGTACTATTTTGCTGTGTTGCTGTGTGCCCTTTCCCATAACACTTAAAATAAGCCAACTCAGATTATCACGTTTTCTTGTTTGTAAGCAGAGGAATATATGTAAAAGTGTTGCATTTGTCCTTGACACATATATGCCTAAACTGGGGTTTGCAGTTTTAGTTACCAGAAAACATTATTTTGCTACAACTAGCTTTATTGAAGACTTAGGGTTACTCTGGGATATTTATTTTCCTTTGTTGATAAGAATTGCCCCTTTAAATTTATCCAAAGCCAATATTTCTAGATTTTTACTTATATTATTTACATGTAATTCTTGCTACAGTTTCAAAGTATGCAGTAATCAGTCATTTTTGACTTTACCAGTATGTTCATACCCACACTTTATATCTAGTTGCCAATCATAAGAGAATGAGACCTAGTCAGAATTTCTTGTTTCAACTTCCGAAAGTCATAGCCATCATCATCCCCAATAAACAAGATCTTGCTTAAATCTGAGAACAATATCTGGGCTGACTTGTTTTGGGGATCGTTATCTCTAACAAAATATCTCTCAAATTCTATGAAATAAGCCTCACTATCATCATCTATTTTGTGTTTATTTTTCCAAGGATGTAGTGGGTTTTGGGGTACACATTAGAAGGTAGGTCTAGGTCATCATTGTAGCTATATTGCCAGTAGTTGAGCAGATTGTGGCTAGAAGTTGCACACACCTTTCCTGAAAAGCAGTTTGAAGACTGATCATGTGCTGGCTGATGGCTTTATCTCTTTCTTAAATTGCACTTTGTTTTTACCACTGAAAACATAAAATGGAGTAAGAGAATTGTATACAAAAATTCACATTCCAAAACAAAACCCATGCATAGGGTGCAACAGACATTTTATTGTTAAAATAATAAAAGAATTGTTTAACACTTTTATAGCAACAGTCTTTAGAACAGCATTCCATAAAATACTAAAACGTAAAATGGCTTAATTGCACATACAATTGTTTAAATATACTAATAAAGATGTGTGAAAATGCACAATAATCAAAGAATGTTGAAAACATTTAGCATAGCTGCATGAAGAATAAATAACTTTCAATGCAAGTCAAAAATGAAGCTATATTCCATCTTTGTACATAATAAACTCTCAAAACAAAAATATATATATATATATTTACACTCTTGCAGTATTCTAGCTTATATGCATTCTTTATAATACTCCAAATGCGTTTTAGTGTTTTACATTATGCAATGCGTTGCTGTTTCTTCTACATAATTTAGGTTACATTTTCTTTCTTCTCTTCTCTAAGGTAATACATGATATTTTACCAGAAGTTTGAATAAAGTAACCACAACAAATATTAACATTTCTATACATTACCAAATCTGTTATACCTTTTCTATTTTTTACTCTACAAGTCTTATTAATGATCTTATGAAGAACTTATATGGATCTCCAAAGAAACATGTTATTTTCTTCCTGTACAGCGGCCTGTCTTTATATGACTATTTTCTAAATACTTCTACAGTACTGCTTTTTTATATTCTAGCACATAATTTTCTTCCATTGCCTGGTATCCTGGTAAGTGTAAATACTATCTCATATAGCCTTTGGAAATAGGAATCAAGCCTAGATGAACGAAAGTAGTCAGTAAACAAATGAGGTTTTATAGCCCCATGATAGTTCCCTGGTCAGACTCCATCTAACATACTGTGAACATTAATGGTGCCTATTTCTGTTCTCATGGTTATGTAATATAAAGCAGCATTACAGTCTCAAGAGAACTTTTTGTTAAAAAAGATTTTCTTACAGTAGTTTAAGGTTCATCTGTATTTTTTTAAGTAAAGCTATTTGGTTTTCTTCACTGTAGTAATAATTTACTAAAGTCTTTCATCCCTGAAATAATACAATTTCTCACAGCTTTATCTGCAAAGTTAGAAATCACTTCTGAAGGGAATACTTACAATTTTTTTTCTCTATTATAATCTTCTAGGAATAGCATGTCAGATCTAATCAGTGAAACTATTTCTTACAACCTAAATATCAAACTCAGAAAGTCAGTTCTAACGGGGATTGTTATTATTTTACCTTTTATTGACGTAATAATTTATGAGGGGGAAATAAAGCAACTATTCCAAACAGTGGAATGACATGATATCACAAACTGCACAAAAATGTGTTCCAGCCGTAGTGGAATATAAGCAAGATTATCTGTGGTGTCCAGCATAGCTATGGTGATAAAATATTTACTGTGCCATCAAGCAGTGAGTACACCCTTGTCAAAGTTCCCAGATTATATCAATAGTATCTGTATTTAAAGTATATTTTTATGCCATTGACTCAGCCAAGAAACGCAGTTAAGATTTCTACTTTTTGTAGGAACAGCTGCAGTGGTATTGCATATCTTTGCTCTCATTACCAACCAGTGTAGCAAAGACATAGCCCCCACTGTTACCCAGAGTAAGAGAATTGAAACTATATAATATCCCTGCTATTGCCCCCACAAGTAAGGAACACATTTCTCAGCTCATTAGTATGACTTGTTGTCATATTGCCTAGCTATGTTGTATTTCCTTGGGCAGCACTGCCAGGAATCCCACTGGAACACATCTGTGTAAATTTATTATACTGATGATACATACCCGTTCTGTAATCTTCAAGTGTACTCTGACTTGTATGACTAGATCACCTGCTGTGACCTTAACAACTGTTAGGTGACTGGTCATACTAGCAAAATTAGTTTCCTGGCATTGCATTAGACTGCTTTCTGTGGCTGAAACAGTCATGTGTGTTGTTCATAACAAGAAGGCCAAGGAAAAGTATATACAGTACACTCCAAATAGACCTGTCGTTATAACATAATATTAATTAGTTAATCTGTATTTGCATTTGTACTTCTTTTAGGTAACCATGGAATTCTGTCTAGATATAACCCATTTTAAAGGGTGCCCATTACCAAAAGGATATTCAGCATATTATGACCGCACTAACTTCAAAAAATCCACTTTGGCAGTGCAGAGATGACAGTGTGGAGTATCTCAAGGTACACATATGGTAATTACACAAAGAAAACTGATACCAGTTACTCCATTTTATAAGTAGTATGACCACAGCCACCATGTGTCTCAGAAAGCCAACACAAGCATTTGCCATACTTGTGATCAGTTCAGCATATCATGCCATGCATACAGCCTCCACTGGGTAATAACTATTACAAATCTGTTTATGCCCTAAAGCATCCTGAAGATTGCTAAAACTGAAGACTGAATCACAGCTATTCCCTCATACTTCAAAATAGCAGGTATGACTAGTGTCGGCTGATGGCCAAAGACACCTGATATGACTGTCTAACTATACAGTATGTGTGCTTACGTACAGACACATTCATGCATAATTCTTCATGTCTGAATGGTGATGGGCACATTTTGGGTGCTATAAAGAGCACTTTTGGCCAACATCAAAGACTGAAACAATACTAATTTCATGACCTTTAATCATACCCTGATGAAGGAATGGGGTTGATTCCCATCATGGTATTAGAAGCCAAAAAGACTTGGAGAAATTAAACAATGATGGTGATGCGTATAGGTATGTGAATAAATGAGAATGGCCTGTGCAGGCAGCTGCATAAGATGGAGATGCTGTGCAGAGACTATGAATGAATGGTTTATATGGCATTTATCATACCATGCCATCAATTATAAACAAAAGTATCCAGAAGACCCTGACAAACCAGAGGCTTCAATGTGTAGTACATTAAACCTCATATGAATGAAGTTTGTGGGGGAATATGGAAATCAACCCTTTAGGGCATAACATAGTTTCAGCTATATGCTTTTACCAATTTAGAACACATTTTTTCATGTCAGATGGGTATGTCCATCGCTATAAAAGAGGCAAAATACAATGTATTACTGGTCTTACTGCTTTAACCCAATGACTGACTTCAAAGATTGACAGTAATACTTAAAATATCTGAAGGCACTGTCTCTTAAAATTAGCCATTAGTAACCATAGCCACGAGCCTATATTACTGACTGATCTGACAATGGTGGCAACAGGAAAGTAAGGCATGGAAATGACCAAAGTTACTGTCTTAGGAGAGCAGCCTAGCACAGCAGACAATCCAACAGATCGTCAAGGAGTTAGGCTTAATCTCAAACTTTGTCAATCACTGCACTGACAAGACAGTAGCACGCTAGCTGTGCCATATAGGTTTTATGATTACAGAATGGCAGATGATATTTCAATACCTGGTGGGGAAATACTTTACTTCTCAGCTCACTCTGATGACATTACTTCTACAAATGTAACCTACTGTCATCTGATGAAAAACTATAGGATCTACCCACAAAGCACAAATTGTGCATCCTCATGAAGATGTGCACTGGCAATGACAGGGTGGTGATGTACATGAACCATGTTCTCTGTCTACCAGTGTATGTGCTAATAGGAACCACAAAAGAGATGCTTACAGGCCTTTCCTTGAGCAGCTGCATGGTTAAGTCTATGTTTCTAAATCTTCACTGCAGATTTTATGATGCCTGGTACCATTTTCTGTGACAAAACGTTCATAAGTGGAGTGCATGTGGCAGTCTTTTTAAGTGTATGTGTGGCACTGCATTCATTGTGAAAGGCTTACAAGCTGTCCCTGCTTTAGGTGAAACTGGGCAAGATGAAGGGCTTCAAGTGTCAATGCTGCACACTGCCACCTGATGAATATCACCTGGTTGTCCCTTGATTTCTCACATGCCGGCTTCCCCATACTGGAGAAAATAATGGAATTTGGAGAGGGGGTCTAGGGCTGTAGGGCCCTCAGAAGTCAGAAAGGTCCTAGATGCTCTGTCATACATTTTAGAGCATTTTTAAACAACCTTTTCATGCCATAATGACCTGATCAAAACTCATAATTAAGAAATAAAAATTCATCTTATTCTACTTTGCTGTCTCCTGCATGATTTTCACACACCGTAAGTGGCCAAGATTGCACTGTAACTATGCGAGAAATATGTGAAGCAAGGCAGGAATTTGGGCACAACTAGGCCCCTAGAAACCACTGTATCACTGATGCTCTGAGGTGCATTTTAGGGCAAATTTTTTTCACCCTTTGATCTAATGATGGCCTGAATAAAAGATCACAAATAAGGCATTAACATTATTATTACTATTATTATTATTACAAGAAAGAAAAATGTTTCCAGGGTCTAATGTTCATTGTTGTCAAAACAGTTGTTTATAATACACTGAGAAGATAAATGCTTGTGATGACAGATAACTCATACATAGGAGCAGTAGTTGCCTCCCTACCCCTCAAAAAAAAAAAAAGATAATTACCTTCTGTATATCTCCTTGGCATTACATTGGCATGGAAGTGAAGGTATAAATAGCCACAGTCTTATACTTCACGTTGCTGTTATAATGTGCATATACATCATGTCTCCTCAAGCGAACCCCAAAAAGACAGCTGCTGTCTGTGTACTCCTGTGATGTCAGAATGGGAAGAAACATAATACATATCAACCTGATGCATTCAGACATGTATAAACAGCATGCCTCCTTACCCTCGTCCCAAAGATAAACCACCATACACGAGTCTGATGTTTGATTGTCAAGAAAGTAAAAAAACAAACAAAAATGAGTGATATTGTTAGTACTAGAAGGTACACTTCTACAATACAAGCTTTAGTGACCTATTATACACTCTTCTGAGCATGGAAAGTAAAATTAAGAAATAATGACTGTAATGGCCCAAGGCACACCACAGTGACCTGTGCACAACTCTGAAGTTTTGGAGGGAGATCTAAGACAAAGACATCATCCTCGGTCTTCAACACAAGCTTCTATGCACGACTAAGTTGGGCTGGTTTTAGATGAAGTGGGGTTCCAGAAGCAGGCAACTACTGAGTCTGTGTCAGAATCCACTTATGTAGTCGTATGCCTTGTATTTTGAAAAATTACATCTTATCTGCTTTATGAATGACACCCATAAGTTACATATGTGTCTGGCAATATAATCAGTGGTATATATTCTGCACACACCCTATAGACACACACACACACACACACACACACACACACACACACACACACACACACACACACACTGCAGAAACACCAATTCCCCTACCTGTTTTTAGGTGATGGAGGAAACCACAACACATAGATAATACCAGACAAAGAATGCATGCAGATTTCACACAGAGGAAACTGTAGCCAAGAAGTCAACAAGATACAAGCAGTGTGAAATTTGAACACCACTGCACCTTTGTGCAAATCAATTTTTTCACACACATCCTGTTCCTGTCAGAGAACTGAAGGTAGTCAGTTATCCCAAGTAGTGTTGATGTTTGTGATGCAAGTAAAAAAAAAATTATGGCCAACTTGTTACACTTAAACTGTAATTTTTCAACACACAACAGCATAAGCCATAGCAATATTAGTTTCAAATGATTTTAGAAAATACAGTACATTGTGTGATGTTACTTCCTTCATGACAGATCAATGGCTGTTTAATAAGCACCAGCAAAGGTAAATCACTTTTACTTGCAAGTGATCTCCATACCCATCTATCACTGCCACTTTACTGACTGTGTGCATCAGAAAGCACTGATTATGTAAAGAAAAACACAAAAACAGTCATAGTAATTCATATTTGTTTTATACAAAACACACAACACACACGAAACTTTAATACTCTAACACTATAAAGCTGCAACTACCATAAAATAATACAATATGACTATAAAACAAGAAAAACACTTCAATAACTTCACAAAATAAAAACAAACAATTGCAACTGGTTTATAGTCGTTCATTTATTATAGAAAACACACACAGAAATCACAGTACAGAAATCCATCTCAGTTCAATCAAATGCACAGCAGTCCTGTGAAGACTTGTGCATGTTTAAACTCAGCAAATGACAAGAGGATATGTCAAGTTCATCCGCAGACAGTCTTTATCCCCACCCAGCAGTAATCAAAACATCTGTATACACCTGAAAAGTATGATTATAATAAAACAGGATAGGCAATTAAAGCATTTTAACTATGCTCCACACAAGCAATAGTCATACTCCATGTTGCTTCACACAAATCAGACATTAGCCCTGTAGAGCTAGAATAATGAACAAAGAGCAGGTGGGCATTTTCCTCACAGAAAGCAGCAGCTATTATAGCTACTAATAAATAAAATAAGGGCCATACAGTAATGCATGCAGGAATCTTACTTAGAAAGTTGCTAGAATAAAAGATTTTGTTGCTAGAATAAAATATTTTGCATTACAAGCATTTTCTGAAAGAAACAATGTCTGAAACTCAAATATCTATCATTATTTGGTGACATCAGTGCTTGATGATATTCAGAAATACAAACGTTTTACAAGTAACACCGAAATCAAAGACATCAGTGTGCATAGCGTTCATTATTTGCTCAAAATGCAAGGACAAAGCCAACAACATTGGGGGAATACAGGCCTGTAATGAGGGGTATTTTTTAAAATATTACTATATCACTTAAAAGTTAACAAAACAACCAATTTTTCCATTAATACACATTTTCTGAAGAAGTATGAAACTCTAATATCTAGCATTACTAGATGACTTAATCCTCAATACTTTACTAGAAAACCAAAGAAAACCTAGGGATGGTTCCCGTTCCAACACCAGAGTAAAGAAAATAAACCAAATTGCAATATACAGTAACCATTAAAATGTTTAGTATAAAAGTTAAGCACTTTCATCTCATATATTGGGACTTTATCAAACAAATGTTCATTACATTAACATATAAATATCGTTTCAAGTACATCACGTGACTTTTCCAATAAATAAAATTCACACCAATAAACACTTAAAAACATACATTTCTTAAAGTTATAAAATATGCATTAAATATAAATATGAATGCATATGTACAAAAATTAAAACATGCAAAGAATTCAAGCCATAATTCTTATTAAAGCTTAGATGCATGCATTTTGAACACAGTTGATATAGAAATCATTTCATTAAAACCAGGGAGTGCTGACTTCAAGTCTTTGCTGCCAAAATAGCTCATGATATTCAAGCTGGATGGATGGTGCAGTGATGTAGCGGTAACATTGTTGCCTCACAGCAAGAGGTTCTCTGTTTCGATTCTTGGCTGGAGTGCCTTCTATGCAGAGTCTGCATGCCCTCCCTGCATCCCTGCATTTGTGTGGGTTTTCTCCAGGTGCACCGGTTTCCTCCTGCATTTCAAAGACATGTGTCTGGAGCATTTCTCCCTAGGCCTCCACTGAAAATTGGCTTCATTCCAAGTCAGACTTTCCATGTTAACAAATGTTACATCCATGTTCCCATGACCTTTCCCTTGAGTTTGTAAAAACCTATTTAATCACAAAGAATACAACGTTATTCTTAGAGCAGAATAAAGCCTTGTAAAATGAAAATTGTGAGAATGTTGAGAATAGTCTTGGAAATGTTAATCTGATGAAGCCTGTCCACTGCAAAATAATCAATAATAGAAGCATAAATTGAGTTTTACTCAAAACCTGACAGTAATGTTACAGAGCAGTCAAACGTACAAAATTACACAATAAATAATTATGATTTTAACTCGATGGAGACCACACAACTATTGAGTAATCTTATGTCTGTCTCATACATTCTTAAATTTTGCCACTTTCTGGTGCAAATATTTTTTTTCTAGAAGTCTTCTCCAGTAATCTGTCAATCTTTTTGTAAAAGGCACTTCACCTGGTATGTATGTATGTATTCATCTATTAAAACCACAGATGTTACCTTGGGCACAGGTCATAGACGGACATTAAGATATGCTGGCTAGCCTAAATCATGTTTCTGTTGTGGCATCTTTTGTCATTTAATGAGTATGACAAAGTACAATGTAACCAATGTGGAGAGAAAGGACAAACAGCAAGAAGGTGCATACCTGAACGAAGTATGTATATAAAAAATATACACTTTTGGCTTGATTGTCAAGAGAAAACAGTAAATAATTAAAAGTAATGGGACAGAGAAGAAAACATACATGAGGAAGGAGAACAAAAAGCTGGGGGCAGTGTGAAATAGGTTAAGAAGAAGCTGTAGAAGAAGAAAAATATGGAGGGGAAAATGAGAAGAGAGAGAGAGATGATATGCAGGAAGAGAGGTCAGGAGAAGAGACTGATACTAATGATTTTTTGAAGTTCTAGATAGTAAAAAATCTGGTTCTTAGGATCAAGGATTATTTGTACATAAACCCAGGAAAAATATTTAATTAGGGAAAGAGTAAGAAAAGAAATAATAATAAAATATATTTCCCCTAAACTTAAAAAGAAGGAAAAGCAACAAATTTAGAGTGCTTTCAGTAAATGTCAACAGTATTTTTAACACTGTGAATGACAGGGATACTGAAATTGTGAGCTGAATGTGATGTTGTAGTTATTTGTTAAAGGATATAATATTCCTGACAAGTTAAGAAAAACTTCAAAGAGAAACCTTGAGGGTTAAAAATATAATATGGAACTTAAAAAAGTGAAAGTTGTTCTGTAGTGGCTGCATTGTGAAAAAAAAGTGGAAAATATTAAATGTAGCATTGGTAAGGATGGGAAGGTTAACTTTTGTGGATATGAGGTGGAGAGAATGTGTTTATAGAATTATAGCATTATAGACCCACAAAACTAGCACAGAAAGAGATGAGTTGTTTCATCAAATATTAGACTGTGTGGTGGTTAACTTGAAAATTGTAATTGCAAGGGACTTTGTGATTTAATGAAAAAATAAAGAGGAAGGGAAACTTTAAACAATACAGAAAGAGGTAAAAAGTGGTACATTAAGGGTGTGGAATAAATATTAATGGACTTATATAAAGGGGGCACTTGAATCTGAAAATGATTATTTTGTATTATCAGAAGGTATGGAGGTAGAAGATGGTGATAGAGTTGAGACAGGTTTTTCAGCACACTTAGCAATATGGATGGAAGTGATAGAAGAAAGGGAGTATACTAAAATAAGACAGAGAATAAAACTAATAAATTTGAAATTATGGGGTAAAATTTGGTAGTGGGAAGTATTACAGTTATGCATGGATCATGGATAACCATGAAGGACTTCTATAAAAACTGGTCTAAAATGATGTCTTGAATTTAAAAAGTATAAACCGTGTTTTATTCAATGGCAAGATGATATAAGAAAGAAAGTGATGTCTGGGAAAATTTATAGAAATGCATTGATGACTAATACAACAGAACACTATGATTTGAATAAGTAAACATATAAAATAAATTGAGTTAACAGTTAAAGCATTAATGTTTAGGCAGAAATATGCACAAGGGAAAAGGAAGGACATATCTGCATATTTGAGTAACATAGTAAATGAGGATTTCTTTATAAAGCAATTTGTTTTAACAAATGTAAAAAGAGAAGCAAAAAGAACACAATATCAAATTAGAAGTATTGTAATACAGCATGTGGAAATATGCATAAAAGTAAAAAGTAAAAAGAAGAAAAATACAAGAATGGAAAGTTAAAAATTCCAGAATGAGTTGAGGAACATTTTTGAAAAAGAAATTGTTATTAGTTAAAACTGGATGAAGTAATTAGGAAAGTAAATATTGATTCAGTATGGGGCCAAGATGATACAGGGTATAGAATATAAAAATAAATTATTAGATTGGCAAACAGAATATTTTGAAAATGTACTGAATGAATGGCTGAAGGAAAGATTTCTTTATAAAGACTTATTCAGTAAGGGTAGTAAAATGTACATGGAAGAAAGATGAGAAAAATGAAATAAAAAAATGGAGGCATATAAAAACAAATACACATTTTAATGAGAATAATACAAAGGAGAATGGAAGAAAGAATGAGAGATATTATGGAAGAAAATATATATGGCATAAAAAGGAAGGGATGTCAGGAACTGTTACTGGTTGAGAGAGAAATTGTGGATGATATTAAAAGTAAAAGGGAAAATGTGAAGCTTGTGGTAGGTGACACGAGTATAGAATTTGATAGACTAGGGCATGATGCTTTGTTAGATGTCATGGAAAATTATGGGATAGGTAAATGAATTAGGAGTGTGTGTATGCCAGCATATCAAAATAATAGTGAGAGTGTTCGTTACTGGGTGGCTGAGTAAAGAAATATGCATGAAATATGATATAAAACAAGGATAGTCTGAGTGGAATACTGTTTGGACTTGTAATGAATGGGATAGTGAATGAAATAGCTTTAAAATGAAAGATGATAGATACGTAATGCAAAAGGAGTTGGTGATGCCAACAGTTTTAACATACACAGATTATATAGTTGTACTTGCTAAGAACAAAATATGGATGAGGGAAGTATTGATTTGTCTGAATGGATGGTTAAAAGAAATATGAGTGACCTTGAAAAAAAAATAGGGTTTGGGTAATGTAGTAAAAACTTGGGAGATTATTTGAAATATGTCTTTTGTGGAGGCAGGTAGCCTACCACTCAGGAAAATGATTTATACTAATGAGAAATGTAGTGTATATCGCAAATGTTTATATGATCCCATGAAATATGAAAAGGAAATTGTGCAATCAGTGTTTCTTTCATATGGAGTTAAAGTTTAAACCCAATGAAAAGGTGAAGATGCAGGGGATTGGTATTACTAAATCCAGTTGTTTATACTTGTATAGAATATTAAGATGAGTAAAGGAAGAGAATGAGAAATCAATAGTGAGAACATTTCAATATAACTATAAAATGTTCTGGGAGATGATGAGAGTAAGATAGAGAGAAAAAATATGGAAATGAAATTAAAAATGATCAAGAAAAATTGATGATATAGAGAAGACAAAATGATGTGGCATAATAATTTGCTGAAACAATATTATTTTGCATATCCATGAGAAAACATACCAGAGGAGGTAATTAAAGCCATTGAAGTCTGGAAAACGTGGTATACCAAGATAACACTGAGTGTAAAGATTTCTTGTGGAGACTGGTACCAAAGACGTTAAAGGAATATGCCATATAAAAAGACAGTTAAAAGTTTAGTTTCTGCTGAGGAAGAGACATAACATATTTTGAAATATAAAATAATGGTGAAACACTGGAAAACAGCTGTGTGAAGAAAAAAGTGTTAAAAATAATGACAAACAATATAGGCATGAATATGAATATCTAGATATTGTAAGAAAAAAGATGAAAGATTGTTTAAGAAGGGCAGATGAGCATTCCTTTTATGTAATATGAGTTATTTAGAATGAACAAATGACATTTTGTTTAATGGGAAATGGATTTTGAAGATATATTGCAAAAAAGTATATTATGGTTGTGGAAAAAGGAAATGTATAAAATAAAGGGACTTTTCTTTTTTTGTGAGGGGAAACTTTTTTGCTGCTGTACTTCCTGCTTTTGTTCCTGACATGGAAACATCTAGGAGAAGCTTTGCAGCAATGGAGAGAAAAGAGAGTTATGTTGGTGGTAGCAGTGTGGTTCTGTCAGTCATTCAGAAAACTGTTAAAAAGTGAGTGGATAGTACAATCTCAGCATTTTGAAGAAGTTATAACTGAAATTGCATCTAGTGGTTTGCAAATTAGTTGGTTTATTGAATAAATGTGATACTGGAGAAGAATGTGCTTTGACATGATAGAAAATGTTTTCAGAATGGACAGTGAGTTGGGAGGAAAGGAAATGAGTCATGAGATGGATGGACATAAGGCTACTGCAATCTAGAAAATGTATACTTTGCAGCTGGAAGAACAAAAGGTACTGTAAACTTTATTAAAACAAAAGAGTTTTGGATAAGGAAGAAGAAAGAAGAAATAATAGATAATGTGCGTCAGATAATTTAGCACTACCTTTGGATTTTGAAGCAAGAGTCACTAGATACTTGATTGGAAATAGACATTTTGCGACTTAACATTTGAGACTGAAGACTTAATAGAAAGATGTTTGTTTTATTGTGAAAAAAAGGACTATTACCCATTGAATGAAGTTACATCTTCCGTGCAAGGGACTCTATTAAAAAAATGTTTAGTTTCAGATTGATGAAATTTACTTGAAAGATTTTAAAATTATTTTTCATTCATGTGCTATTCAGTTTCTAATATCAGGAAAGTTGAAGATAAGAGGTATCCCTTGGAATGGAAGAGGGAAGTGGATGTTATTTTAGAACCTGAAAAAGCTGTGATAATGCATTTACCAAGTGTTATATATGTAGATGGTTGTAGATGAACAATTAGGTATATGGGACAGCTGAAAACATTTTTTGTGGGAATTTCAATCATCCGATAAATAAATGTACAAAAAATCAGATGTAATCAATGTGGGGAAAAGTCATATGATGAAATAAGTGTGGAGCTGAGGAATTGTTTTAACACAACTCCACAGAGTTAGGTGACCAGCCACTGCTCCGCTGCATTCATCTGTGCGATCTAAGGAATCTGTTGCATTCTGCTAAGCATAAGTACAATTTCATACTGTATTTTGCAGTTTTAAACAGCATTTTTGCTATATTGCTGATTTTTAAAACTGTTCTTGCTGATTTGTTGCACTTTTTGTCTGCTGTAGCATAAACTAAATTCAGACCTGCAAAATCTTATTTGGTTTGTTAAATTGAACACTAAACCAGGCAATCTTTTTTGAAAGGGCCTCCCCTGCACCCTTCTGGCAGGAGAGTGTAGTTAGGGCTCATATGATAGAAGGCTGCTAGCACGGAGCTCAGTTCTGTGCTTTTTTATTTGTTAAATTGTTTAATTCAGTTTGGTCACTGTTTTAACACAGCTCCACAAAGTTAGGTGACCAGATACTGTCTGCTGTATTCATCTGTGCAACTCAAGTAATCTGTTGCATTCCGCTAACCAAAAGTGCAATTTTATACTGCACTTTGCACTTTTAAAGTTGTACTTTTCGTATATTGCTGATTTTTAAAACTGTTCTTGCTGATTTGTTGAACTTTTTGTCTCCTATAGCAGAGACTAGATTGAGATCTGCTGAATCTGGTTCTGTCTGTTAAATTGAGTATTAAACCAGCCTATCTTTTGTTGGAGAGGGACCCCCTGCACCCTTTTGGCAGGAGAATGCAGTTAGAACTCATCTGATTGAAGATTGCTAGCACAAGGCTCAGTTTTGAGCTTTTGTATTGCTTAAATTGTTTAATTCAGTTTGATCACTGTTTTAACACACTTCCACAGAGTTAGGCAACTAGTCATTGCTCTACTGTATTCATCTGTGCAATGCAAGAAATCTGTTGCATTCTGCTTACCATAAATACAATTTTATACTGTATTTTGTACTTTTAAACTGCAATTTTGTTCCGTTGCTGATTTTTTAAAACTGTTCTTGTTGATTTTTGCTGATTTTTAGAACTGTTCTTGTTGATTTTTGTGTGTGACCCCCTGCACCCTTTTGGCAGGAGAATGCAGTTAGGTTTCTTCTGACTGAAGGTGGCTGGCACAGGCCTCAGTTTTTAGCTTTTTTATGGTTAAATTGTTTAATTCAGTTTGCTCACTGTTGCTACTTAAGCCCCGCATTAGCAAAGGTTTGTGCTTGTTTTAACACAGCTCCACAGATTTAGGTGAACAGCCACTGCTCTGCTGTATTCATCTGTTTATGCGTAGCACACCCCCACAATCCATCATGCACTGCTGAGCAGTGAGGGTAACCATTGGTGGTTACAGACACAAAAACATCAACAGATACATTTTCCCTTAGTAGATGCCCATGATCTGGCTGAGAAATCCTTAAATTGCTCTTAGCTGCTCAGAGAGCACCTCAGCTGTGCTTTTGACCCTTAAACAGTCCAAAAGCCATCAAACTACAATATTCTCATACCATTTAAAGAACTCCTACTAGTATAGACCCTTTATAATGCACCCCATTAATTTAGACCCCATTTAGAGCACCCAGTTATACCACACCCCTCCATTTTCTTTCCCCGCTGTGAGAACATGATTTAGTCTAGCATTGTGGCTGGACAGTTTCCGTCCATTTCTCCTACCAGCCTGATTGATTTGGGTATCTTGAGGCAGTGTAGCAACTGCCTCATGTACATTAACAATCCTCTACTCCTAAATCACCCAAGTACAATTTGTAAGAGATACATCTACACTAAGAATCTGGAATCCTTGCTCTCTCGCACACAAAAAAGTAACATTGAACAAGTTGTCAGCTCATATACTACACGTCCTATGAAGACCATGCATGCAACACAAACCATCATACATGGAGGTACACACCAGAAACCTACCTAAGCACCATAGACTTTCCAAACACAAACATGCTACACCTAATACAGTACCTACAGCACTCAATACACATCAGCACTCAATACATGAAGACAGTTTTATACTGTGGAAAGCGCTTAACCTTTGTTGTTTTTATCAATAAATTTACGCTGTTTCAGCATAGTTTCCTGACTCCTGGTGGTTTTCGCTAACTTGTTGGTGAATTCTTTTATTTTGTTGACTACTGGGATCCTGTTGTTTAGTTTACTCAATACACATAAAAACACAAGCACTGGTGTCTCACCAAATAAGCCCCTAAGGCAAATCACATCTAAACCAATTTTTTAGTTATAGGTGACTCCACTGTGAGACACACAGATGTCAAACTCACCAAGATGAACAAGAAGGTTATGGTCAGCTGTCTATCAAGTGCCAGAATTTGTCAGCTCACACACATGCACTCAAGTCACTCAACAAGTACCATTATGACTCTGTCATAGTTCATATTGGTGTGAATGACCTAAGCCATACGTCACTGGACTATATAAAGAGACACATGACTGAGCTCTATGAATGTGTGTCCAAGGCAGGCATGTCCCTAGCCTTGAGCAGCATTCTACCATCGCCTAGAATGATACCACAATGTAAACAAAAAATGATTGACTTCAACAATTGGCTTAGTTTCTGTGTCATTCTAAGGGGATGCAGTTCCTTTCAGCTTGGGATGACAGAATTGACATACCACGCTGCTTTGCCAGAGATGGCCTTCAACTGTCACTTCAAGGCTTTCAGTTACTGGCTAAGGCACTTGCCTCCCCAATAGTGACTTTTTTAGGCAATATCTCAAGAACAAAATTTCCAATGTGAAAATATCACTCACAAATAAATTAAAGGTCATGCCTCTAAAAGCAAGGAGTTTAAATCAGGAACTGTACTTTCTGAAAGATCTCCTCTTGCTGGAGGATGTTCATGTTTGTGCAGTTACAGAAACTTGCTTCAGGGCTGCAGAGAGTACCCCCGCCTTGCAAGGCTACATGCCATCCACACTTTCAAACCGCAAAATGAACAAATGCGAATCAAAGGAGGAGGTGTGTCTATCTTCATCAAAGATAAATACACCTCTAGACTAGGTAGACAGGAAAACTCCATGGAGTTACTCCAAGTTCAACTAACTGTGGATAAGACCCCCCCCCCTTCAAGTCACCATTAGCTATAGGCCACCTTCAGTGAACCAAGATACCCACACTGTTTATTTGAACCTACTTGAGTCAATCAAATTAAAACCAAACATTTTAGTGATGGGCGATTTTGACTATCCCTCCATTGATTGGGAAACTTATACGAGTACCAACATGCTCACACAAAGGTTCCTGGACTTTGTTAACACTAATGCCCTGGAACAAATAGTATGCAACCCCACAAGGGGTTCAAATATTCTATACATGGTCCTCACCAACATAGGTGAGCATTGCACCACCACAAGTATAGGACCCTCACTGGTTAAATCTAATCACAAATCAGTCATATTTGAAGTAGCTATAATACCTGAACCCCTTTTAGGTGAAATCAGGCAAAAACATTTCACCAAATCTAATTATACCTTCCTAAGGGATGGCATAAATAATTTCCAAATTCCTGTTCCCACAGATGGCATTGACAACTATAGTAAGGTATACACAAATGCCCTGTACAAGCACTTATACAAATGTATTGACACAGCTGTACTTGATAAGATCAAAACAAGATCCTCAAAAAAGAACAAGCCTCCCTGGTGGACACCTAGCATTAATAAGTTATAAAATAAGAGGAATAAGTTGCTGTCCAAGAATAGAACCAATAAGTCCGAGCATTGGATGAACACCCTCCCCTGCTTGAACAAGCAAATAAGACAATTTGTAAAATCCTCTAAGGGCAACGTTGAAAAAACATTTAGCAACCATAGCTAAGAATAACCATAAGGCATTCTTCAGCTATATCTTGTGAAAATAGCCAACTTATTAACCGGCAGGTTTGATGAAAAGTTCACCCCTTTGTCCCCTCCAAACATTCCCTAAAGCATTCCCACTACATCTTCCAACCTTGCATCTCCACAGAGCAAGTTATTAATGCTCTCTCTAAGGCCAAAAACACAGCCACTATGGGACCAGATGGCATCCTAGGTTGTGTTTTGAATTGTCAAAAACATGAGTTAGCAACTCCATTAGCTATTCTTTTCAAACACAGCTTGAGTACTGGTTTTGTCCCTGCTGAATGGAAAACAGCAACAGTCATCCCCCCCTACAAAAAGGGGTACAGTGACAGACCCTGGGAATTACAGTCCCATAAGCTTAATCAACCTTATCTGTAAGGCCATGGAATGAATCATCATGGATCTTATAAACAAAGATATAGGTGATCTATAAACCTTTGATCTCACACAGTTTGATTTTGTCAAAGGCAGGTCATGCCTGTTATACCTGGTAGACTTCTTCGAAAATGTCACCAGAGTCATAGCTGAAGACAAATCTGTGCATACTTGACTTAGCCAAGGCCTTCAACACAATCTCACATTTGGGAATCATTGATAAACTCTCCCAGTTAAATATCAACTATTATGTCATCAGATGGGTTGTTAAATGGCTCACCAACAGATCACACTCAGTTAAAGTTGGGGACTTTATCTCAGGCAGCAGATCTTTCACCAGTGAGGTTCCACAGGGGTCAATGCTGGGCCCCCTATTGTTTGGAATATACTTCTCAGATGTTCAGACCAAAACAGATAGGCTCTGGCTGACTAAGTTTACTGATGACTGCAGATTAGGTGCAATCACTGAATCCCTAAACAATGTCAATATACTTAAAGAGGGACTTGCATAAACCAGTGATTGGTGCCAAATCCATTGACTCCAACTCAATGCAAAAAATGAATAGTCACCCCCTTCAGTAAAAACAATATCCCTTCAGACTAGCATATAAATAATAATACCCTAAGTAACAACTCAGTTGTGAGAGATTTGGGAATGCAAGATAACTGTAGCCTAAACTTTGACCACCATGTGTCTGCTGTGGTAAGGAAGGCAAAAAGTCAGAAAAATGTTGTGTAATGAAAATATTTTGAGATTATTGATGACAAAAACTATATAGATATGAATATGATTATGGATATTATAAAAACAAGAAAAGGAATATGTGAGAAGGGTAGATAAGGATGTATTTTATGTAATATGGATTATTTGGAAAAAAGACTGAGTGAAATTTTGTTTAATGGGAAATAGATTTTCGCTGATACAGTGTTAACAAATACATTATGGTTGTGGAAGGAGTGGGTGTCAGTTATGGAAGAATAATGATGCTGATGGTAGATACAAATGTGCATATATGTACCTGTAAATATGTATATTTTGTAAATATATAAATAAACTTTTGTTTGTGGTGTGTTGATTTAATGACCCCAACTCTTTTTGATAGGTGGCATGGCATCTTTTATATTTGCCTGAACTACCACCAACTCCAGTAGATGGGACCTCAGATTAACTTCTCAACTGAAGGACAACCCACTCACTAGTGCAGTACCCCTTTATGCAGCACTGTAGTGTCAGCAATCAATCTGCCCCATGTGCGACTAGAACCTGCAGCCTTCTACACTGAATGCATGTGTGCTACTTGTGCCACTGAACCCACTGAAATGAGTTGCCACTGGTGTCTAATAGACAGAAGTATGGAAAGCATTCCCAAATGGAGTTAATAAAAGCAAAATTCTATGCTGCAACAACCCATAAGGAATAATTTCTATGTTAGAATACCCAGGAAAAAAAAGGCTACATACAGTAAGAAACAAATGGTTCCATTAGCTGAGGTGGCCTAGTCCAGCTGTAACATGAAAAAACACAAACTCTGAACATAAGCATACATAGATGGCAAAGAACAGTGAGCAGATTTACTGCAAAATATTCATATGTGAACTACAACAAATCCTACACCCTAGTTAAATAGAGTACCTACAAGTCCAAGTGTCTTCTGCAAGCTTAGCCCGGCAAGGGGGGGGGGGGGGCGACTTGATGGTCTTGCATTGGTGAAAGAAATGTTCATCCTTATCTGAACACGCAGCATTGTTGGTAACAACTTCCATGTGGATACATTCGACTTTAAGGCCATTCACTGAAAAACATAACAGCTTTCACAGACATCTGGCCAAAATTCTCTGAATCACAACAAGTAGCACACCAGTTCTTAGGAGTCTATGGCATTAGAATATTCAAATCATTGGAATAATGGTTATTGTATTTACTACACTGAAACAAGGTACAGGGTTTCATTCTCATCCTTGGTCACTGTCTGGTTATTATAAGAGTATCCAGACTGATTGCCTAGGATTTATCTATGAACCAGAAATTCACTGACACACATACTGCATAAGCACAAGCCCATACACATAAATACTTATGCACTAGTTGCATACCATACCATTCAGTAACATACCAGGATGCATCATGGTAGAAAACTGTAGAAATAAAATGCCACAATTAATGCATATATTTATAATGTAATGCATTCTGCTGTATAAGACATAATGCTAAAAATATGGGTAGCACCCTGGAATCACTCTTCTGCTCCATATAGTGACACATTTTCAAGAAAGAGCAAATAACGTGATAGTGTTTAACTGCCTTTATACCTACACATATCTAATGAGTCTGTGCCTGTCTTACATGAACTGAAACAGCAGACAGGATTCAGATACAGCATGTGTACATCATCATAGATGCAGCTTGGAGAGTGTCTCATCAATGCTGCAAAAATAAACTGACATTTTTCTTCAGTAGTTGCTCTGTGCGCCATATAATAAAAGTTATAATTAATCAAGCAATGATATAGCACACTGCTGAATTTTAGTAAAGTAGTGGGCATGTGTTTGTCAGAAGGTTACAGCAGAGAGTTCAAGGAATGGAGACTCCTGTGAGACATTCAGATTTGGAGGAGGCAGTATAGCTCACTGAAGGCTACATGCAAATAGCTTTAATGGGTTCAGAAGGCATTTAAAGAAAGTGTTAAAGTATAAGGATGCACCTCTGTTAACCCATTATTGTAATGGACTCTGCGGGTATTTAGACAGGGCGAATACTAGACTAAATGGATAAACACCTGTTTATCTAAAGGGATCTCAAGGTGCTCAGGCCAAGAAGGCTCTGAATTTACAGACATCCGTAAATGCTCCTAGTGAGAGATGATCTTTGATAGTTGTGTGGAAACAGTGTGCTTATCTGCAGAGTATGCTAGTGTTAACAGAGTAAATCAAACTTTGAAGTACAGGATGAACTTCTTAGCAGATCATACCTTGCCAGTATGTAGTACACTGCCTACAGACAAATAAGACTATGTTACTACACTGCATGGGTGAAAAAGGTACTGTGGCTGTATGGTTACATTTGTATCCTTCCAAGCATCTGTGCGCATGATCTGTAAAAACATTGCACAAGGAACTGCAGGGGTTTAAGTGAGGGTACGCAACAGTGCAGACCATTCATTATGGTACTAAAATGTCTGCAAAAAAAAAAATAATCAGCCACTCCATGCAGAAGATGGTGGTAAGCAGTGTGCACTATGTCTGCTACCTCATGTACATAAGTCAAGCAATTTAAATTAAATATTAGCTGAACTGCACTGCATTAGTTAACCAATTCTATATAATCCTACACATATAATATTTTGTCAATGCAAAACTCTTACTGAAATAGGAATGTATACAATTAGAGCACATTGCAGCCTCATAGTTGGGGAAGGAACTGCCTTAATGCTCCTGTGCTAGAATTACAATGGCAGATTTACACATGTATATTAAACAAAAAATAACTTAGTGATCTGAGTGTTGTATTTGCGTCTTGCATGTATTTATAAAAGTGCACTTCAGTTTGTCAAAAAAAATAAGTTCAACTCAGAATGATGATTTCTGACATTCTTTTGTATATTGCTTTCTCCTGTTTAACAAACTCTTGCAACCTCAGAATTATTTATATATAGAAAGAGGATGGGGCAAATGCTCCTGCAAAACCCTTGACATTTGGGAGAAAGGCTTGTAAACATCATACAATGTAGGAACAATTTTCAGGAACCCAAGGTAAAATTATCTCCCCAACATTTTATAACATACAAACACATTTTAAGTGTCTTTATTCCCTCAAGTTCATCTGTTGCTCGTTTTGTTAACAGCTTTCCTGGGTATTACATGTTTTAGACCAGAGAGCTGATAGTGCTGCAGAAGCTGTGGTTGGGGAATATGCCCTTTCCTATTACTGCATGATCTCTGAGTTGGTGTATATAGGTAGCAGGCAGTGGGAGGATGTTACAACCCTTCCAACACTGAGTATGCAGGGAGAGTTCTTGCCTCCCCCACCCTCAGAAAAAAAGCAGTTTATATGCATATTTTGGGATTATGTCCCTGAGCATGCACAGTATACATAAACACATATATCAGGATCTGTGTATATCTATATCGCTCTATCTATATGTTATGCATTCACATTAATCTGAGCATTTGACCTGTGCAACTGCATCATGTCAATAAAATTCTGTTTGTATTCTATAAGGAATGCCAACCCATACTTGCAAGAATTAGACAAATTCATTCTTATGTCCTTCATTGATAGAAATCTTACTTCCAGAATGACATGATATGTTGAGGGCACCATAAAAAAAATTCTACAGCTGTCTAAAATTACACAAGGAAACAGCTTTGAGTAGAATTGCTGAGGTCTGAATTACATATAGATGTTGTGCAGCAATATGCATTTGGCACCATAAATTTTTTGAGAAAAGCATAGCAGCGAGGTTCTCTTAAAGTCAGGATACAGAAACTGAAAATCAGCACTTGTCTTTTCTTTCCTTCTGGAAGAATAAATTCACGAATGAAAAGGGAAATAAAATGTAGTTTGCAAGCAAAGCTGTTTTGTGTACGTCTTAAGCTATTTTTTTATGCTTTGCTGTAATGATTCTATTCAAGGGCATAGAAAAAGGGAGATAAAAACATATAGGGTTACCACCTGTCCCACTTTGTGAGGGACAGTCCCTCTTTGGGCAGTTATGTCCTGCAAAAAAAAAATGTAAAAATGGCAAATGTCTTGAGATTTTCGGGCAAAATTATTTCCTATATTTTATGCAACAGTTACATAAAACAGTTATTCTGTATGTGAAACATCTAAATGCTAGAAGAAACAGAATAAGCAAGTAAAATGCTACAAGAATAAGTTTTTATTTAGGCAAAAAAGTGAAGTGCTGTCCTTTGTACTGACCGTGGGTATGTTTTGGCCTGCAAAATCTGACGTTTGTGCCAAAAATGTCCCACTTTGGGCATTTGAAAAGGTGGCATCCCTAAAAAAACATACCTATCTAGTCATATTTCTTTGTGAGCATTTGAAGAGAGAAACTTAACAGTTTTATTTAAAGGCATTTTACACAATGACTTTCAGGGTTATATGTCCAGAAGGAAGATTAAATCTGATTAAGTAATGCAAAATATATGCCATCATATTTAATCAAATGTTTTCCCATTATGAAGTAACCACAGCCATAAAGATACTATGAATTTATGCATGTGTACTACACTACTCTAATGTAATTTCCTGTGCATTACCACAAAATATTTCAATACAAATTAACACAGGAAGGAATCATTAATTTCTGTCATTCTTAGTCAGAATAAAATAGCAAGATATGCACTTCCATACAAAGGGCTTTGCTGTTTTTGTCATCATAGTTATTAGTGCATCGCCTTACCAGATGTCGTCAGTTAAAAAACTGGTCATTACAAAAAATAAATAAATAAACACAAACACACATTTGTGTGTGTGTGTGTGTGTGTGTGTGTGTGTGTGTGTGTGTGTGTGTGTGTGTGTGTGTGTGTGTGTGTGTGTATATATATATATATATATATATATATATATATATATATATATATATATATACACATACATATACACACACACATATATATATATATATATATATATATATATATATATATATATATTTACACACAGGGACAGTGTTTTTAGCTGCTAAGCAGTACTAAAATATTTATCAATTTGATGTTAATACTCATGTGCAACAGAAAATTATTTCAAAGTCATAGCAATTATACACTGTTAAACATTTTTGTAGCCATACGTGATAGCAGGTTTAAAGAGGTTGCATATTTTGGAGATGCACATGACACCAAAGGTAACAAGATAACATTTCTAACCATTTTAGGTTTTTTTTATGCAGTAATTACAATTAAACATCATGGATGAACAAGTCTAGCGAGAACAGTTATGGAATTATGGCTTATTAGTTACCTAATTGTTAAAAAATACAGCTTTATATTAGAGTTACCAGTCCTATTATATATATATATATATATATATATATATATATATATATTGTAGCCAGTGTTACCTGACCCAGTTCATAATCATGTTTAAAGAAACTGTTAGACTTATTTAAATATATATTTCAATTAGTTACAAATTTGGAGAATGCTGTATCAAAATTATGCAAGTAGAATATAGCAGTAGAATAATATGGTTTAATTTCTATTTTTGTGTGCCAGAAATAAGATAGTCCCACCTTTCCATTATAACAAACTTTTCACATTTTGAAACACTGCACATTTTGCTGTCTGAAACACCTTGCATATTTTGTTTAGCTTCCATAATAAAAAGAACAACTCGTGGTTGTAGTTCTGAAATATTTTAGACAACTTAACAGTGCTCTAATCTGCTCTTGCCAACATTAAAAATATTCACATATAGCATATAAATGGTTAATAAAATACTGCCTGGATTTCTTTAAAATGACTTTAAATCCCTTTTCATGTTCATCTAAACAGGTAAGAAAGTTTAGCATTTTATTGAGCTGTAGGAGTTACAGACTGGGTAGACCGTTCATAATATATCAGAACAAAGTGTACAAGCATTCAACGGGCAATACAAATGAAGAATAGCTGCTTCTTATCTAATGATTTATACTCAATACTCTGATAAATCTAATACCAAAACACTCTGTACTCTAAAAAATACATTAATCCATTATCTCTCAGGAAAGGGAGATACACAAAAAAACTAAATAAGTAGTGAGTAGTTGGCACACATCCACATCCAAAACAGCTAAATAAACATCAGTTTACGCAAACCTATCCAAGTCACAAGCAATGCACAGGCAATTGGGATTGCCACTTTTTCAAATTCCCAAAGTGGGGTATTTCTTGTAGACATGTGCGATTTTACAGAACAAAATATATACATGGCCAGTGCAATGGATAGAACTTCACTTTCTATGCCAAAATAAAAGCTTATTCTTGTAACATTTGAGTTGCTTATGCTATTTTGTATAACATATAGGTGTTTCAGATATAAAATAACTTTTGTGCAACTATTAAAAGTTAGGAAATATTTTTTATCCTAAAATCTCAGGACATTTGCCATTTTTTAGGAATTTATCAGGACACAACTGCCCGAAAGACTATCCCTCACAAAAAGCTCTGAGCAGGAGATAATGTGTTTACAGAACTATAACCCTATATGTATATACAAATGGCAAAAAAAAAATCTTTTTCAAAAGGGTATTGTAAATATGGTATGCTCCACTAGAGAAGGCAAAAAATACATATAATTTCCTACAGAGGGTTATTCTATTAAAATGGTATTCAATCAACAAAGTAGACAAGCTTTTCTAATCTAGAAAGTCAGAAGAATTATTTGATCTGCCATCAGGCATGTTAGCATGGAGGAAATGCAGCCATTCTACCATGCTTCAGCTTTAGGCTATGTTGAAAGATGGCTAGGCCTACGAAAGCTCAGTTGAAATGATTAATTTCAGTAAAACACCAGTAACACACAATGCCTACAGAAATAAAGATTTTGATTTCAGAAAAGACTCACTTGTCCCATCTACTCTCCTTTTATATGTTATAGATAAGTTGTATAGTCAAGGACATCTCTTTGTCTCTACCTCATCAGATTTGCTATGTATGTTCTATATTTTTTTTGCATTCTGTCACAACTTCTGACACAGCAGCTTATTAAGATCAATTATTCTAGTCATCTAACATGCTTCCAGAGTTTAAAACAAATACTAAGAAACATCATATGCAGTTCCTGGAGATCCTACATTAATTCAGCAACTTGATAGAATGTCAAAGAGCTCACTTGTTACAGTGGCATAATCTAGTTACACGAAAAATTCTGCTACTCCCTGAATCAAAATAGGAAAATGGCCAAATATCTCAGATTCAGTTTTTTAGTTTTTTTAATTTTCATTTCTTTAGCTCCTGTTTGTGAATTGTGAATATACCAGTTCCAACTCTTGTCTCTTTACTTCCAAGACTGAATTTTCTAATAACAATCATTGCACTAAAATAATGGCCTCAAAGCCTGTGTGTTAAATCATAGGAGTATGTACATTAAACTTGGTCAAGAAGATTCAAGGCCTAAAATCAACACCTCCCTTTTTGTAGCCAATGCAGTTTGGTTTAGAGAATACAATCTTACCCCTATAACATAAGTCTCCCAGTTACAATTACACTTAAAAATCATAAACCTAATGAGTTGGTGTGGGAAGATTCACTAAAACCACAAGTCATTTCGGGTTTTGTGACCTTTGAACTCCACCCATGTTGTGTGACCCAGAGTTTGCTTATACAATTTAATAAGTGAAAGGGTATAGATTGTCTCAACACCCAGGACAGAGTTTTTTTTTTTTTTTTAATTATGGAATAAACAGAACATCAAAAACTCATCAATACATGATTTATGGCAGCAATGAATTTTGGCTCAATGGGCCTGATTCCAAAACATTTCCTCTAGATGAAAATAACTTACTCCAGTGTAAGCCTGTTCCAATTCCAAAAGACTTGTTCTCAGTGTAAGTGACTTACACTGGTGTAAAGAAAAAAAGTTTCAGAGGTGGATTGTAAAGGTTTCAGATCATTTCTTAATTGTTTTGAAGAGATATGTCGCCATTATAAATAAATCACCACCATTTAAATCATAAATACTTCCGAACCAAATTATTTAATTCAATTTGCATCTAATTTCTTCTTGCCTAGAAATGTCAGATAATTTTTAACTGTGACCTTCTAAGCATCTTTGTTTTTTTATTAAACCTTGTGATTGTATTTTTATGACTGATAACACAGTGTCTCTTGATGGGAGCACTACAGAATCCTGAAAGCCCAAAATCCTGAAGACCATAATCCCGAGACCAAAATCCTGAAAGTTCAAAATCCTGAAAACACACAGGATACCAACACTTACTATATTCCAGCACAAGTACATACAGAAACATATTACCCTTCAACTATATGCAGGGGGGCAAGCCCCTCTGTGCCCCCCACACCCCCTGCTACTTAAATATATCAACTCCGAGATTGTACTTAGTGTACTGAAGTGCAGTCTCAGAGTTGTTATAAGTAGCAGGGGGTGTGGGGGGTGCAGCCCCCCATATGGGGGTGGAAGGGGGCTTGCTCTCCTGCTTATACTTGGAGCAGAGTAATATGGTTTGTGTTTTATTTGTTTCTGTATGTACTTCTGCTGGAATATAGTAAGTGTTGGTATCCTGTGTGTTTTCAGAATTTTTGAACTTTCAGGATTTTTGTCTTGAGGATTCTGTAGCACTCCTCTCTTCATACACCATGGTTCATGGCTGAGTGCATATATACTTCTGGATGCTCTGAAGTATACTTGTTGAAATATATGTGTAGGTCTGTTTTTTAAAAACAAATTATTAGACCAATTGAACAATCTGGATTCAGTCAAAGAATGTGCAAGCGTAACACAGAGTGACATAATGAAGTATCATAGCTCTATCTGGTGACAAACTGAAGGAAAACACAATTACCAGTTCAAAGGCACCTCTATAAATAATCATCCTAGCTAATCTAGTAGTAAAGCAAAATAGAAATAACACAGTTCAAAGATAATGTCAAAGCTAGGCTAATACCTATGCCAAAAGAAGAATGTGCGTGTGTGTGTGTGTGTGTGTGTGTGTGTGTGTGTGTGTGTGTGTGTGTGTGTGTGTGTGTGTATATGTGTGTGTAAATTTGATATAAATCACTCACAAAATTTCATTAAGGCCATACAGACAGATGTAAGATCCCTAGGTTAAATGACCCACTTGTTTTCTACTTTACCCAATATTCTTTTAATTTCTAGTTTAGAGACCTCACACTCACATGCATACTCAAACCTATGGCCAATTTAGAGTGTCCAATCCACTTTTAAACTAAACATTTTACAACTTTCATTGCTGACAAGTCATTTGAGAGTAGATATTTAATAACTTGCTCTTCCCAAAATGTAGTCTACCTTCCTACTGGTACAAGCATAGATTTCAGTATTGGACAGACTACCTTTGAGACAATATGCCTCATTACATTTAAGTGATCTATATTGTACAGTAAAAACATCTTGCAATGCATGAGAAGGTCCATTTTATGTTCACTGACACCATTGGTACAAAAGGTATCCTCCAACAGCGGTGCCTCACTGTCAGCCTCGGTACTACCACTCACCTCTGCCATTGCAGTCTCTGTGTACAAGGGAACATCAATACCTACCAGCAGCTGTGGCTCACTTTCAGACTCACTGATACAGGGTAGCTCCCTCCCTGAAATAGCCAACTATCCAGCCTTGGCTTCAGGTGTGGGGTCATTCTGGGTCTCCCCAAGCTTCAAGACCCACATGCCCCTCTCCAAGCCTGACTGTATGTAACTGCATGCACACAAGGTACTGCATTATCAAAATCATTCCCTATCAGGATATCTGCATGGATATCCTGAAACACACCCACTTGCTTGCTTCCTTTTCTACACTTCCAGTTAAGGTAAACCCTGGCCAAAAGCATTTGGAATGGAGTTCCTCCTAAAGCTCAGACTGGAGTAGACTGCCCAAACAAGTACTGCTCCTCTTTAACCACTGCAGGCTTCACAATGTTTATGGCAGAGGCTGTGTCTTTCATAGCAGTGCCTGTTTTCCATCTAATCAGATATAAACTCTGGTGATAGTTTGGTACCCCTGTTGTCAGTACACAACTTACCACTGGCATACTGTTATTTCCACTTGCTGGCTCCTCCACCTTTTGTTCCCCACCTGGCTTCGGAGGACATCTATATATGTTACATGTCCCCACTGGGTACATTGAAAACATTTAACCCTTGATCCTGGCAATGTACCTGAACTTGTGGCTTCCCTGTTACTGGTGGACTCTGTTGGGGTGGCTTAGGCTTCCCTAATCTAATCAGATCAGATATAAACTCTGGTGATAGTTTGGTACCCCTGTTGTCAGTACACAACTTACCACTGGCATACTGTTATTTCCACTTGCTGGCTCCTCCACCTTTTGTTCCCCACCTGGCTTCGGAGGACATCTATATATGTTACATGTCCCCACTGGGTACATTGAAAACATTTAACCCTTGATCCTGGCAATGTACCTGAACTTGTGGCTTCCCTGTTACTGGTGGACTCTGTTGGGGTGGCTTAGGCTTCCCACCATAGGTTCCGTTATATCCATGTAAAGCACTTGGTGTCCCCCTCCATGTGCAGTGATGCCCTGCTAGCTAAGTGGAGATCCCCTTTTCTTCTCAACTCTTCTGCAGAGTTACACTCCCGGTCTGCCAACCAGATTCTCATGCCCTCAGGCAAAGTGCTAATGGCTTGTTCCCTCATCAAAAGGTCTGCCAGCCCTTCAAAATTGGTGACCTGACACCCTCTCC
Organism: Protopterus annectens; assembly: GCF_019279795.1. Lineage (NCBI taxonomy): Eukaryota > Metazoa > Chordata > Ceratodontiformes > Protopteridae > Protopterus > Protopterus annectens. The sequence goes on along the minus strand of NC_056742.1, from coordinate 214,681,057 downwards.
CCCACCTATGAAAATAAGTGCTTAACTCAGCAATATAAATCACACACACTTTCATTTGCCTTGCGTCTATGCTCAGGAAACTTCTGTAAGCTTCAGGTGTTAAAAGGAAAACTCCATCCTTTCATACAGTTTAATTCAATCATTAGGTTTCTTTTCTATGTAAACATTGGTTCCAGCATTGTGTAGGTACCAGAAACCTGCTTGTACTTTTTAAAACTTTTATTTCATTGCATTGGAGTTAAAGGAAGGGAAAACCCAACTACTTTTTTTTTTTAAACTCAACTTCTCACATACTTTGCAGAGAAATACATGAATACCTGCATGACATATCATAGACAGAGTTAAATATGTAGTTTACCCTGTCAGGTACTGCTGTCAATCTTAGATAGGCAATTAATCCTGCTAATGTCAGGAACACAGCAGCTGATGCAAAAAAAAAAGACAGAAAGCTGTGGAACTGTTTTCCACTATTTTATTGCAGAGGGGAGGAGAAATTAACACTCACCTTTCATAGCAAAAAAAAGCAATTAGATCAGTCAGGGGTTTAAAAGCAATTGACAACTCTTCTGACAAATTTGCATAAGCTGCAACACAGTACTGAAATGCTAAGCTTTAAATGTTACTTATAATAGTTTATATGTTAAAATAACAAATTTAGTATCAAAGATTTCTGTGAAATATCTTTCTTGTAAAGTAACAATGTATTTACCATTTTCAAGCCCCCCCCTCCCCCGCACAGGGCAGAACTGCAGAAAGACTCAGGTGACAACACTATCAACTAGGTGCACAGATACTATTCATACAAAGGTCTTTTAGGCTTTTTTGTGACATCCTTCCAGAGGGGGATGCACATCTGGTGCATGCAGATCCATTGTAAGAGATTCCCACTTACTTTGAGTTGGTCCTTACATTGTTAGAGTACAACCATAATATACAGCTGAATTTACTTTAACATACATTTACTATGTGCCCTTGCAAAGGAAATAAGAAGTATGTATGTTTAAATTCAACTGGACGTATAAGAGAATTTAAGTACCTTTATCTGCACTTTTTTTTTCCAAAAATACAGTATTTAAATTGATTTTAACTGTGTTGCAGGAATATTAACTGAACTGGAAGTTAGTCAATGTTTGCTGAATTTTGTTATTTGCTAGTAATTACAGCTGTGGGGGTAGCCACATTCTTTGATTTCCTGTCCTTGCCTATTTAAGTGGTACAGTGTGAAATATTTTCTGCTTAAAAACCTCAGCTTTGGCCGGCTAAGAACTTGCTGTATTCAACTGGACGTATAAGAGAATTTAAGTACCTTTATCTGTACTTTTTTTTCAAAAAAATACAGTATTTAAATTGATTTTAACGGTGTTACAGGAATATTAACTGAACTGGAAGTTTTGACTCTGCTCTTCAGTTAGTCCCACCACCCTCCCTGGTTTTGTTTTGGTTTTGGTTTGGTTTGGTTTGGTTTTGGTGTTAATCTTAGTGGCCTTGAAACTGCCCGCCCCTCTTGTAAATTTGTGTTTGGATACTCCTGGGCCCATCTCATTTGCTCACTCAACTGAGTGCAGTGAGATCATATTCTGATTTCAGGCACTCCTACTGTGTACAAAGAGAGCATCTGGGAAACAGAAAAAAAAATTTAAGCTTGTTTCCTGCCTTTCCTGTTAAGTGGTATAGACTATTTGTAGGCTTCTGAGCCCCCAAGCCCTTCTGTGTTGGAGGGAAGCCTTCTAGCTTAGTTTTTTTTTTCTTATAACTAGCCAGTTTTCTAGTTTCAGCACTCAAATCTGTTTCTTTGATCTTAGCACTTGTTCAGAAAAAAAAAAAATAAAATTTCATCTGCTTTTACTGTACTTGTGTTTCTACCTACTTTATTTTACTTTTGCATCATCTTAAAAGTACTCAATTGTATTTATTACTGCTTGGTGTAACTCATTCTAAGCCTTTTGGTTTAAACACTTGGGCTTCGGACCAGTTGTTTTGCACTGAGAGGGTTTGTGGTCTGCACTGTAGTGGCAGAACAGGTAGCTTACATCCTTCTAGGTTGGGAACTGCTGATTGAGGGCTCAGTGTCTGTTATTCTAAAAGTGTATTAATTCTGGTTTGGGCACTTGGGCTTTTGGGCCAGTTGTTTTACATTAAGAGGGTTCGTGGTCTGCACTCTTGTGAGAGGAGGGGCTGGACTCTGCCCTTCTGGGCTGGGAGTTTCTGGTTAAAGGCTTATGGTGCATGCATATCTGAACTGCTTCTTGCTGAGGTTGGTGCGCCTTGTTTGCTGTGGCGTGGACTGGATTCGGGCCTGCTGGATCTAGCTTTGTTTGTGTAACTTGAGCACTAATCCAGGCATTCTCTAAAGTATTCAGTTGTATTTATTACTGCTTGGTAGTAACTTGATTAACGTGTAGCTATCATTCTAAGTCTTTTGGATTAAGCACTGGGGCTTCAGACCAGTTTTACATTAGGAAGGTTTGTGGAATGCACTGTGGTGGCAGGACAGGTAGCTTTCATCCTTCTAAGTTGGGAACTGCTGATTGAGAGCCTAGTGTCTGTTATTCTTAAAGTGTATTAGTTCTGGTTTAAGCACTTGGGCTTCAGGCCAGTTATTTTACATTAAAAAGGTTCGTGGTCTGCACTGTTGTGGGAGAAGAGGCTGGACTCTGCCCTTCTGAGCTGGGAATTTCTGGTTAAAAGTTTATAGTGCCTGAATATTTGAACTGTATCTTACTGAAATTGGTACATCTTGTTTGCTGTAGCATAGACTAGATCCAGGCCTGCTGAATCTAGCTTTGTTTATATGCTTGTTGTTTGTTTGCTTGTTATTTCACTGGAATGCTAATTCCACCTATTACGCGGCTTCTCAGTGCTTCTGTGGATCACTAGTGATATCTGCATTGCTTACTGTACTTATTTCCTTGTTTCACTTGAAAGAAAGTTACTGTTTGTCATTTTTGCATTTAAGTTACCTGTAACACATTGCACTTAAGTTACCTGGCACTTGCTCACTAAAGCAATTATATAAGTCAGCACTAAAAATTAAAAGCCCTACACCCTCACTCCCCACTGGCCCTTGTTTTCAATTATTAAGGAATTCCCAATATATTCTAGCATGTCCAAAGGTCAGTTGTCAATCTCCTCTCTGGTCCAGCTGGTGAATCTGGGAATCTTGAGGCAATGTTACAACTGCCTCATGTACACAGACAACCCTCTCCTCCTCCCAACAAATTCCAACACATTTGAGAGATGCAACCATATAGCCAAACTGCAGGCTAAGATCTCTCAACTCAGTACTGGCATAACCAGTCAGGAGGAGAAGGAAACCACACTCACTACAATTCCAGTCTCACATAGACCTACCACGACAGCAAACCAAACACATAATCACACAAAAACATACTCGGAGGCTCTAAATAAAGATCTGCCTAAGCAGCAGAGACCTCCAAAGCAGACACCCAAGCAACTGCTACCCCAAAACAAAACAGGTGCAACACATATCTCACAAAGCCAGTGTGCTGAACAGTCACAGCCCTGAAGACTAAACAACACACCTGATACACTTGTAATAGGTGACTCTATCGTCAGGCACACTGACGTCCCACTCAGCAGGCTGAACAAGGAGAGGGTCATGGTGAGCAGCCTGTTGGGCGCTAGGATCCACCACATAACCCAAGCACTCAGGTCACTCCAAGGCAAGTACAAATATGACTCAGTCATTGTCCATGCTGGTGTGAATGACCTGAGACGTACCTCCCTGGACTACATGAAGAGAGACATAAAGGAGCTCTCCGAGCATGTAGCCCAGGCCGGTATGACCCTGACCTTGAGTAGCATCTTACCCTCACCAAGAATGATGCCACAATATGAAGACAAAATGATCAATTTCAACAACTGGCTTAAGTACTGGTGTCATTCAAAGGGGATACAATGCCTGTCAGCTTGGGATGATATGCTCGACAAGCCACGATGCTTCGCTAGGGACGGCTTGCACCTGTCACCCCTGGGCTTTTGGATATTGGCAAAGGCTCTTGCTACCCCCATAGTGCCTTTTTTAGGCAAGGCTCAAAAGACAAACCCACCTCCATAGGTATCACAAGGGATAAGACACTAAGAGTAATGCTACTCAACGCCAGAAATCTAAACCTCAAGATGCACGCACTCGAAACTCTCCTTAGCATGGAGAACATCGATATCTGTGCAGTAACAGAAACCTGGCTCAGAGCTCCCGAAAGCACCCCAGCACTACCAGGTTATACCTCATACCATGCTTTTCGGCCCTAAAACTTGGACCGAACCACAAAAGGAGGGGGAGTATCAATATTCATCAAAGATACCCACACCTCCAGGTTGGTGGCAAAGCACGAAGCATCAGAGACTATCCATGTGCAACTAACAGTGGATAAAACTGCCTTCCAGTTTATGGCCTGCTACAGACCACCCTCCCAAACCCAGGAACCCCATTCAGCCTTCCTGAGAACACTGGAAAATATGAAGGTCTCTCCAAACACCATTATATTGGGTGACTTCAACTACCCAAACATAGACTGGGAGCATTACTCTAGCTCCAACACCCTAGCCCAAAGGTTCCTAGAATTTATAAACTCAAATGCTATGGAACAACTTGTTACCACTCCCACAAGAGGGGAAAACAAACTGGACCTGATCATCACCAACATGGGGACTCTATGCTCCAGACCAGAAGTGTATCCCTCACTGGTAAGATCAGACCATAAACTAATCTCACTGGATATTCACATCCCGACCCCACCCCCTGCCCAGAAAACCACAGTGAAAAACTTCTCTAAAGCAAATTTCACACTCCTCAAAACCGAGGTGGAATCCTTCAAAGCCCCCGGGCCTGTGGAAAATACGGCCCAGACCGCAGAATCCTTTATAAACACATTCTATGAACACCTTCAGGAATGCATGGATCATGCGATCCCAAATAAAACCAAGACCCAATCCTCCAAAGGCAGACATCCTGTCTGGTGGACCCCAGCCATAAACAAACTATACAATAGAAGGAGGAAGCT